>NW_027505847.1:0-70478 GCF_021521415.1 Bidens hawaiensis
TCTATATGCGTAATTTCATTTGTTCTCATGTTTTCAGATTTTAAACAAAAAGAAATTATAAAAGAAGGTTAAATAATTAAATGCCTCCTTCCAAGCCTAAATCCGAACCTGACAATTGTTAGGGAGGGGAGTAAATTGTGGGACCAAGAAGTCACCTTGCTCTCCAAGTAATTTACATGGAAACCAGGCCACAACTTAACCAAAGCATAACCCCCCTAAACTTTAACATATTACACAAACAGCCCTTAGATTGTTCTTGGATCCCATTTTTTTGTATAAGCAACTTGTTAAAAGAGGAGAAAAAATTAACTAACTTTTGGTTGTATAAAAGCAACACATGGAAGCACAATTTAAGGTTAATGGCTTTAGATTTTGGGGGAAAGATTCCAACTACATGTGTAAGTGGAAGAGAATAAACATGACATATTGTGTGAGTCGGATAAATCATTTGGAT
Source organism: Bidens hawaiensis (assembly GCF_021521415.1). Taxonomy (NCBI): domain Eukaryota; kingdom Viridiplantae; phylum Streptophyta; class Magnoliopsida; order Asterales; family Asteraceae; genus Bidens; species Bidens hawaiensis. The sequence goes on from NW_027505847.1 coordinate 455, forward strand.
TTTCAAACACACACACTTTTAATATAGGTTTTAATGTTTAAGCAAGTGTTTGTAGATTGCATATAAGAAGATGAGAGAGACAATACATGTGATACATAGTTTAAATTCAATTAAAGCGTGTAAGAATAGAAAAGGAAAATGGTTGATAATAGATGGTCTGCATGTAATTCTAATCAGAGTAAAAACTATATGTCATGCCTGATAAATCACACAAATAAATAATTTATTGATTAGATCTGCAAAGGAGTATAATATAAAAAAATCTTACCTATATTCCCGAGTGACTTATCGTCTAATATTTATATCAAATAGATGTTTTTTTATAAAATATTTAAAATAGTCGTGGAAAAATATTATTTTCTACACGGCATCGGTTATTTAACTATGTGGCAATTTATAAGTACTTGGTGTGATGTCCCTTTAATATTTGCCTTTGAGGTCCGAGATCTCCTCAAGTTACATCTCACTATCGGCGGCCATGAAATTGAGAAGAAAGAAATATAAGCGACAAGATATTCAAACGACATGTTGGTAATTGTGAAAATCTAAAAAATGATGTAAATTTCAAGCATAAACGGGCCTCGATCAATCATATTGAGGAAGACATCCAAAAAAGTTGGTCTTTACTTTAGGTCAAGAATACATGAAATTATTTTCGTACGTTTCAAATGTAATCGGGTGTGTAAATACGTATAAATCATGTATTTGTATATGCTAGTTTAGGTTCTGGCTGCAATGGGTCTTTTGATCCAATAACATGAAGATAATAACCAAGTCATTAAGTCATGGTGGTATTAGATGAGTCAGGTCGGGAACATCAAAATCAATATGCACAGTTGGCATTATGTTCAAAAAAAATTATTACTTTTATAAGTCAATGGTCAACACTATATTTAACTTGCTTATTGACACATATATTTGGTCAAAACAATTTCTACTTATTCGCATGAAAACAAAGGAGTTAATTCTTGATCTTTACAGATTGTGCAGCAATCACAGCTCAGTAACACAATTACATTCACTCACAATCAAAACAGGGTTTATTCAATATAGCTTCATTGCCACTAAATTAAGCAACTGCTATGCAAAACTCACCACACTCGAAACCGCACGCAAGGTGTTCGACGAAACGCCTCAAAGAACATTATATGTATGGAACTCCATCCTGAAATGTTATTATAAACAGAAACTGTATATAAAACTCTGCATATCTTTCATAATATATTACATGTTCAAAACCCTGATCAGGCTACGATATCGATTGCGTTAAACGCGTGCTCGGGGTTGTTGGATGTTAGTCATGGAAGAATGATTCATGGGTTTGTGAAAAAGAGTTATGAGATGGGTATTAGTTTGTTTGTTGGGTCTGCTTTGATTGACATGTATTCGAAAAGCGGGTTTATCGATGAGGCGTTAAGCGTTTTTGAGGAGTACCCGAAACCGGACGTTGTTATGTGGACGCATATTATCACCGGGTACCAAAAAACGGGTCATTCGGATTTAGCTTTATCGTTCTTTTTACGTATGTTAACGGATGCGCGTGTAAGTCCGGATTCAGTAACACTCGTTAGCGTTATATCCGCTTCGGCTCGGTTATTAAATGTTATAGCATGTGTTCATGGATTTGTGATTAAAATGGGATTTGATAGTGATTTAACGGTGTGTAACGCTTTATTAAACGTTTATTCGAAATCCGGTTATTGTAACGCTGTTGAAATAATATTTAGAAAAATGGAACATAAAGATGTGATTTCGTGGGCTTCGATGGTATCTTGCTACGCGCATAACGATCTTGCGGATAACGCGATTAACGTTTTTAATGACATGTGTAAGTCAGTTGAACCGAATTTAGTCTCGGTTATAAGTGCGCTTCAAGCGTGTGAATCCACTCGTAACTTGGAAGTCGGTACGGAAATACATAATATCGCTGTGAGATTACGGTTTGAAAAAGATGTGTTAGTTTCGACGTCGTTGATTAATATGTATATGATGTGTTCTTCGCTTAACGAAGCTTTTAAACTGTTTGATAAAATGGCTAACAAAGATGCAGTGTCATGGATGGCTTTGATAACTGGATGTGTACACAATTATATGATGTATGAATCAGTTAAGTTTTTTGTCGAAATGTTGTCGAATCGAATCCTGCCGTGCGTCAATCTTATGGTGAAAATATTCACAGCTAGTTCATCATTAGGTATTCTTAAACAAGTTTTATGTCTTCACGGTTACGTAGTTAAACGCTCATTCGAAGATAATAGTTTCATAAACTCTTCACTTATTGAATCGTATTCAAAATGCGGTAGCTTATGTAACGCGGTTAAAGTATTCGAATTTACTAAAAACAAAGATGTTGTCATTTGGAGTTCAATGATTTCGAGTTATGGAATTCAGGGAAAAGGGTTTAAAGCTTTAAAACTATTTAACCGCATGGTGAATATATCGAATATAAAACCGAATAACGTGACGTTTCTTTCGGTTTTATCAGCTTGCAGTCATGCAGGCTTGATAAAAGAAGGTATAGAGCTTTACAACATTATGTTAAATAAATATAAATTAAAACCCGAATCGAATCATTTTACAATAATGGTGGATTTGTTCGGGCGAACAGGGGATTTGGATACCGCGGTTGGGATTATTAATAATATGCTGGTACGACCCGGGGTTCATGTTAGGGGGGCATTTTTGGGCGCGTGTCGGATTCATGGTAACACAAAGGTAGGGGAGATTGCAGCAAGTAATATGTTATTGTGTGATGCTAGTGATGCTGGTTATTTAATATTGTTGTCTAATATGCATGCTGGGAATAATGATTGGATTAATGTGGAGAAAGTTAGAGAGAGGATTGAAAGAAATAGTTTGACTAAAGTGCATGGTCAAAGTGTGATTGAGGTTAATAATGTAGTTCATAGTTTTACTGCAAATGATAGGTTTCACACTCAAGTTGAGATTATTCATGGGTTGCTTAGATCATTGGAAGTGATGATAAAAACAGAAGGTTGCTTGTATGATTTTTAGTTTTTTTTATAGGTGATAGAAGTGATTAAAAACTTGCATTATTAATATTGCATTATTAATCAAGTTGTATAATTGTTTAGCAATTAAAGAATCTGGTGTCAACTGTACCAAAATGTAGTTGAGGTAGATTGTAATTGTGTAATGTGTATATAGAGATGTGAATAATTTTAAACGAGTATTTCTTCCAGTGCGTTGCGGCGGAGCGCGTTAAACACATTACATGTTCGAAAGCTACCGCGTGTCGAAACGGTAATTCAATCGGTATCGGTTCGGTTCATTACTAGTAAAAGTTTTGTTGCCAAAGTTGGAAAATTTAAAAGTTGAAACTTAAAAAGTCTCAAGTTTTTATTGTAAAAGTGTATAACTTTTCGTGAACAGAGTTGAAAAGCTAAAAGTTCATATTACCAATGTTGAGGAGCCAACAGGTAAATATATAAAACTTCGGTGATAAAAGTTTAAAGAAAACCAAGGCTTGAAAGACCAACATGTAAAGGTGTGAACACAGACTTTACAAGTTGGTTTTAATATACATATTTATCATATTGTTCAAGATTATATAATATAGAAATATATTCGCTCTCGATGCAAGTAAGTCGGGTCGAATAATTAAAATGTGAAACCCAAAGGTTGTTTACCTGTAAACGCCAAAACTAAATGACCCGTTTAACTTGAACCATCCGTTTAAAAGTTGAAACAGATGTGCATGTACAAAAACTTCACTAAGACAGACATATTAAATGCAATTTTCCACCAAATTCTTTACAAATTTCAATCTTTTTTTAACCCTAAAAGAAATCAACTTCTAAGTAACTACCAGTAGTAGACTTCACATCCACATCCCCTGCTAACCCAACCGGCACATCCGGTGGCGTCGTACACCGGATTAACGCCCAATTCACACTCTGAAAAAACGGATGTTGTTTAATCTCCGTCGCCCCTCTTCGGTAAGCAAGCCGGTGCTGCGGTTCTTTAACCAACAACCCCCGAATCAAATCCCGAGCCGCAAAGCTAACCGAAGGCGTTTCGGGAAACTTCAACGGGTGCCCGACAACATTAAACAAAGTGGCCCGATCACTCTCCCCTTTAAACGGTGTTTTCCCGAACAAAAGCTCGTAAAGAAACACCCCAAATGTCCACCAATCAACCGCACTCCCATGCCCCTCACCCTTTATTATCTCGGGAGCTAGATACTCGTGGGTCCCGACAAACGACATGGACCGTGCACTTGTTGGTTCGGCTATGAGTTCCGGGAGCGGGATCATTTGGTTGTAGACCTCGGTTTTGGGTTTGTACAGTCTTTCTTTCTTCGGTTTACTGTTTGTGAACCGAGGCCCGAAACATGACGGTTGGATCAGGCAGGCGGGTTCGAGACAAGCGGGTTGGATGCATGAACTGGAGGCTTTTGGTTCCACGGTGGGGGTCATGAATCTAACCAGTTTCGGGTTCACAACGCATCTTAAAGAGAGATCGAAATCCGAGAGCATTATGTGACCGTCTTCTCTGACTAACACATTTTCGGGTTTAAGGTCTCGGTAAATGATCCCCAGCATATGCAAATACTCCAAAGCAAGGAGGACTTCTGCTACATAAAACCTATACATAGAAACCACAATTTAACCATTAATTTAGAAACCAGAATTGCAAAAACGGGCTATTGGGCTGGGCTAGGATGGGTTATGGGCCAAACAAAAACTTTAAGACTTTGGCCCGTTTGTCTATGTAAACATAATTAGAATCGGCCCGTTCACATGTAAATGGGTCATAACAGACACCTATAACTCAGCCCGTTTTGACAAGTTTCTTTTTAACTTTTTTTTTTCAATATTACCCATTTGACTATATAAAAAATAACTCGAATCGACCATTAACATATAAATGGGTGATAATGGACACCTCTATCCCAACTGACTCAACCCGTTTTGACGTGTTTCTTCTTTAACTATTCTTTTTCTGTATTACCCATTTGAGTTTTGACTAGACAAAACATAGCTAAAATCGGCCCATTTAAATGTAAACAGGTCATACCGGACACCTTTAATCGAACCCAATCCAGCCCGAGTTGGCCCGTTTCTTTTTAACTATTACTTTTCAACATTTCATGTTTGACCAATGACCATACAGAACATAACTAGAATTAGCCCACTCACATGTAAATGGGTCATACCAAAAATCTAAAACCCAGCCCGACCCAGCCCGTTTTGACCCACTTCTTTTTAGCTATTATTTTTCTATATTACCCATTTTTGACTATGCAAAACATAAGGTCAAAATGGACGCCTCTAACCCAATCCGACCCAGCCCATTTGAACCTGTTTTTTTTAACTATGTGTTTTCCATATTGTTTGTTTGACTATATATTACTCGTTTGACTATCTAAAACACAACTAGAACCGGCCCATTCACATGTAAGTGCGTCATAACTCATAATGGACAACTCTATCTAACCTAGCCCATTTTGACTAGGGGTGCAAACGAGCCAAGCTGCTCGCGAGCTACTCGAGATCGGCTCGTGAAAAAGCTCGATCGAGCTGAGCTTAAACGAGCTCGAGCCTAAAAGAAAGCTCGTTTAATAAACGAGCCCAAGCCCGAGCTTCACTTTTCGAGCTCGACCCGGCTCGCGAGCCTAAACGAGTCTGTCATTTATATATTTTTTTATAATTATATATATTAATATATATACATATATATTTAATAATTATTAATTGATATATATATATTTTTATGAAAAAAAAAACTAAATAAAATATATTATTTTATATATAAAGTTATAATGAAAATACAAATACAAATATAATTATAAATATACAAAAAATTAATTAATAAATATTAAACGAGCCGAGCTCAAGCCTGGTCGAGCTCGGGCTCGGCTCGGCTCGTTTGCACCCCTAATTTTGACCCATTTCTTTTTAACTATTCGTTTTTCTATATATCCCGTTTGAATATACAAAGCGTAACTAGAATCGGCCCATTTACAAGTAAATGGGCCGTAACAGTCACGTATAACCAAACCCTACCCTACCCGTTTTAAACCGTTGAGGAAAAACCACAGCCAAAGCACAAGTGGAAGATCGCTAACCTGGCAGCATGCTCGGGAAAATATCTCCTGGGCTGCCTTTGTCGAAGAGCATGCAAATCTCCACCGTTACAATACTCCATCACCAAACACGACAACTTCTCGGTGTCAAAATGAGCATACAACGTCAGCAAAAACGGGTGATCCAACGACTGCAAAATCTCCTTTTCCGTCTGGGCCCGCAAAAGCTTATTCCTACTCGCTAAAGCCGCTTTATCCATCACTTTCATCGCAAAATAATTCCCCGTACCAATCAACTCCGAAAGATAAACACTTCCAATATCCCCACACCCTAACCGCTTCAACTGCCTAAAATGTCTCATTTCCAACGAGCCCGTTTCGCTTTTCGCCCGCACAAGTTTTATCGCCTCCCACCGTGTATCGTTCTGTTTATGCGGTTTATAAACCGCACTAGTGTAACTACTCGAGCTGCTGTCATCGCTTACATCACTCCCCGTACTCTCCCGATATATACTCGTTTTATTACTACTATCTTTATAATCACCCGACACACTAGTTAGCCCGTTCTCAACGCTCTTCTCTAACGTACTCGAAAAGTCACCGACTTCTGTCAGTTCTGTACTAGTGAAACTTTCTTTAGCTTCTGTAAAATGTGTGTTTGAATATAAACTGTTTTGTGGACTCAGATGAAACCCGTATGGATTATAACCCTGCGGGCCCGAACCCGGGCCCGGTCCGTCTTTCGGGGTGTAATCGTAAGTGGTTTTGTATGAAAATCTTGAACTGCAAACAGAATTTGTGGAAGCTTTTGTTGTTAAATGGGTTGCAGATTTATGATTATTAGTTGGTAAAGAACCAACACCTTCAATAATAAAATCCATCTAAACAACTTCAACCACAATTGAATCAAAAAACCCAAATACACCCTGCAACATAATGCAATGTTATGTCATATAAAACCCTAATTATCAATTTGGGGAAGAACACATGCATAAGTCAAATTGATCAATTAAACTGCAAACTATTATCAAATTCTTATCAAATTAAACTGCTTTGATCGAATTATGAACGCGAATTCAACAGAATATGAATCAAATTGATTAATTTTGTTAATATGGTTCAAAATGCGTACCTGATTAAAGATTCATGAGTGGTTAAAGAAAGTGAGTGAATTGGGTGATCTTGATGAGTAATGGGTTGTGGGTATTGTGGAAACAATATTAAAGATCAAGACCCAGAATGCATTTGGGTGAGAATTTGTTGAAACATTTATACTATAAAGAATGTGGGTTCAGTGATCTCACTCTCACTGCAATTTCACAATTTACAAGCAAAGGCAATATAATATGCAAACACAGTATTTGTTCATGTATTTATTTACACATTGCCTCCTTAATTTTTAGTTTTTTCATTATTTTTTAAATCATTACCATTAATTTATTTTGTTTGGTTAAGAGAATAATGTTGTTTGATATCCAAAAATATATTTAAATAAAATAGAAATAATAAAAATACTCAAGTGCCAAAATTATTATTTTTTTACCAAAACAGAAAAAATGCAATTGTAATGGTGTTGATGGCGATAGCTCCGAAGACGAATGGTGCTAACGGTGGCAACAGTAGTGGTGATGGCGATGGTAGTGGTAGTGGCGACAGTAGTGGTGGTTAGGCGGTGGTGGTAGCTATGGTGATGATGGTGGTGGCCGAGGTGGTAGCGTTGGTGGTAAGGTGGTGGTGGTGGCGATCGTAGTGGTGGCTCTAGCAATAAGGTGATGGGGTGGTGGTCAGGTGGCGGTTGTTGTTGCTAGGTGATGTTGAGAAAGTATGGTGAAAGAGAAATTGAAGGAGAAAAAAAAGGAGTGTTAATGAATTATTTTGATGTAATGAGATTCCATGTGTAATCGTTGATTTCATTCCATTGAGTAACCAGGCACCACTTTTTCATTACTTCACAATGAGTTATTGCATTCCCATTGTTAGTCCTGCATATAATTTATATGTATATGTAATATAATGTGTGATTCGAAAAATACAATGACATAATATTACATATATGTAATAAGATATCACGCGCATGTAATATGAACACGTCGATCTATGGATTTTTGGGATTTTGAATGTTAACTTTTCGGGTTTTATGACGAAAGTTAGATTAACATGTTGATATTTGGGTTTTTGGGTGATTAATAATGTAACGACACATAGAAGATTCACGCGACCAAATGTAACAGCCTAGGTAAATCTCACATTGACCATGAACATGAGAGGTTCTTTGTTCATTAGAAATTTCATGTCTCTTAAATCATTAAAGCGTTTTGGGCTTAGTTGTTTGTGGAGCAGATGAAAACTCCACAATTATGCGTGCTTTGGTGGGACTAGGATGCGTGATCTCTTGAGAAGTCTTCACCACGGCAGCTCAAATGAAATTCATGAGTTCCTGAATGGACTATGCAAACAAACAATATTGTTGATACAAGTGACCGATGCTACAGGTAATATATATGTTCTTAAATTGCAGTTATTTTATTCAAAATAGAAAAGGCTGCACTCTAATTAAAGATTAAAAAAGTTCTATATTTTTTATGTTATAACTTTAAAATTGGTAACGTTGTATTAAAAAATATTAAGGTTCTATAAGCATGAAGTTGTTAAATAAATTAGTTAAAAAAAGAGAGATGGTTGGTTTTACTTTTTAACTTTTGAAAAAGAAAATACAATAAATGTAAGGCGGATTATTATCCTTCACTGTTTTCAGAGTTTTTGTATATAAAACACATGTAAAAGAAACTATAAAATTTAATTTTATTAGAACGACGATTTTCATTGTTTGGGCCGCATCGCTCTTTATATTGGAGAGGCCCGTTGTCCCACTCTGGTCAAACTATGTTGTCTTGACCGAGCCCACACTGGCTTGAGAGTTTGGCTTGGGCGTCCACGAGAAACAATACCGCCCATTGCCACTTGACAATCGTTGTGCCGCCACAAGAGCATAACTCTCTAGCATAACACACGGTGTGATGAAAACCCAAATAGGCTTGGGATTCAAAGTGACAACCTTGCAAGGCCTAACTCAAACCTTTCATTGTCATATTCATCAAAAGTGACACAAGTTAACATTAAACTTTAGTCAGCACTAAAGAACTCAAACATTTCTAGGCTCATAGTACCAGGCCCCAAGTGATGAATTACAAAATTTAATGCCATATGTTGCTTTTAATAAATTATTATATTTGTAGTTAAGTTAAAATTTAAAATACCAAAATACGAATTAAATATATTTCTCCAACACACTTGTCCAACACATCTATATAAAGCCCTTCACACCTTCACTTCTCATCATCATTCATTAATAATAATTCTCTCTTTCAAACACGGCTACAAACGATCATCCCGCCAACCTAGTCCAACCTCCGTCAGTGACTCAAATAATGACCGTCGTATCATTGCTCCCTATGGCCGGAGCATTAGTTGGTCTAGCCGCAATCATCCTGGTGTGTATAATAATCGGTCTGGTCATATCTACCCCGTTTTTCGTTATTTTTAGTCCAATTGTTGTCCCTGTGGTCCTGTTGTTGTCCTGGCTAATTAAAATTTTGTGGAAGATGACGATGAAAAATAACAAGGGTGATAGTGATAATATTACTGTGACCGGACCTGATATTGTTATACCCAATAAATATTTTGTGAATGATAGTCAACTTTATATTAGCACTCAAGTTCAAGTGGCCAGTCAAGTTCAAGTGCCCAGTCAAGCTTATATATGAATAGTATAATGTTTGAATATAATGATTAATTTCATTTTATATTGACTAATATAATCTTTTGTGTGAACTAATTGCATTAATAGTAAGGTTCATGTCATAGCTATACCACATCCATCTGTTTTCGCACTATCGAAAACTCGTCCAGACTACACCACCAAAACTGGATACCTTACGACGGTTGAATTTACTTATAAAACATAGTTCTCAAACCAAAGAATTTTATTTAAAACATAAGCAACAAAAACATGCAAAGTCGTAACACGTTAATATCACAAGGTCTTTATATCGTATCATAACATATACTTAAACATATGAGGTTGCGACATCTAATTGCCTGTAACATTATCATATAGCTTGCACGTTTATCATATCATTCAAATCACGCGCATGCGCGCACGCACACACATTCTTTTTTCATCCCATATGTCGCGTAACACAGTTAACTCTGTCACGCAAGACAAAATAATAATAATATAATATAAACACGTGTATGGTCTACACCTTTTCTATGCTTACACTATCATACGTTGTACATATCCATCCCGTGATCGTTAAAGCATTCACATAATCACGTTGTATAATTCGTTTTGTAAAACACTACCAATCTTTCATACTTTATATTTTCGTTCTTTAAAATACATGCTAATAGCCAAATATCGTTATCATTTTGTGATTATGCACACCATCCCAAAAGTAACATTAAAAAGAGTCTTGAAACTCATCTAATAGTTGATAACTATTGCGTGATAAGTTGTCCAAGTTGGAGCATCGTCACATGATCTACATAAAAGTTAATATACGAAAACTCATCACATTCCACTATAGTCGTATGTATTGTCGCCTAACTTGTGTTAGGTCTTGGAAGTGTCGCTAGTTACATTGTGAGACGTGTGAAAATGTTTAAAAATAAAACACATCACTAAAATAGAACATTATACCATGTAAATAAGACACCATATACTTTTTAGAAACTATTAGTCTCAACCACTAGATCTTAGATCAAATAGTCTAGTTTATTCTTATGCTTCTCAAAAAGCTACTAATACTGTGTTTAATGGCGTTTGTTGAGACTTGTGGAAAAAAATAAAACTTTTATTAAAATTTTAGAATATGAGGTGGAACTGATATGCAAACCGAAAGTACGTAACTACAACATTTCAATATTAAATGTGTGACTTAATTGCATAATGTTATACTTTCAACGATCCGACATCATTACAATTTTATTTTATTTTATTTCATCTTTAAATGAACCTTGAAACACGGCAACCTGACACCTTTTAATGTCCAAGAAAGATGATAATTAATTTTTTTCCCCGAACTTTAATTAAAACAAAACTAGCAAAAGCTAGCAATGAAAAACAATACGATTACATCACAATGAAAGGATTTTTGAACCACTATAATAACCAGATAAAATTGAAACTATAATGATAATATTGTATAATACAAGCAATATATACTAATTGCATTGCTACAAAGTACAAACATCCATGTTAATAATTATACCATATTATACATACCACTAAGTACTTTAAGTATTGGTTTCTTTTTCAACGAATCGGTAGTGAAGTAGTAAGGAAGAAACTTGGTGTTTCATGTGACCCAGGTTCAATTCATGCCCCCGACATTTAGTTTCAGCAACACCTGGTTGATGATGAGAGACTAGGAGAATACGTGGCGTTCATTTGTTGAATCGTTGAACTGAACGAGTTCTATCTCGTTGCACTGTGCATTCGGGCGAGTGTTCACGGGCATTGGCCTTAGGTGAGAGATTTTCCCGGATCGAAAGACGAGTGTATCATGATATGGTGAATTTAGTCAATAGTCAATTTAAAGAATTCGTTGTCCGTTAAAAAAAAAAAAGAGAAGAAGAAATTATCGATTTTTTCAAGTTATAAAAAGTCTCCCTCTAAATTTATCATTTAGACCCTAAAGCTTTTTTCTTTTATTTTTCCTATTTTAGTTAAAAAAATGTAAAATTGTTTAAATTTACCTACGACTAAAGGCTGGGCCATGAACAAAGGCCATATTGGGCTGAAAAGGAGTATGACAGGTCGACCCAATTGGCCCATAGCCCTTTTGCAGCATCCATGTATACAAAATACCGGCCCAGTAGTAATTTTTGACACTCAAATAAAAATACAATTGCAAAGTAAGAGAGCTGTAAATTAGTAAATTAAAAATACGGCTATAAACGTAATATTAAAAACCTTTAGTAAACATGAACAAACATAAACAAATAAACATTAACGAACATAAATTAACAGAAATGACCTATGTTTATGTTCGTTCGTTTGTTCATTAACCAACGAACATAAACAAACTTCCCGTCGAACAATAATAGTTTATCAGGGCTTAAACTATATAATTTCACCATAGCCTTTTCGTCCTCAGTGAGCCAAGCCAAGCCGAGGCTCAAGCTTGACTCATTTTGACTTTAGGACGGCAGAGCTCGAGCTCGGCTCTTTTTATAATTTAACCTTGTTGTGATTCTGTTGAAGACGGTTTATGGTTAGATTTGTATAGCGCGAATAATGGTATGTCAATTTTTATTTTAGCTCTTACTAGACATATTTAGTTTTTAAATAAGTTTATATGTTATGTGTCATTTATAAGGACTAAATTTCAAAGTAATATAAATGCAAACTGTGACTATAAGCATAATAATGTTAATAATGTATGGTTTGAAAATTTTCTAGTACAATTAGTAGTCTACTGCATTTGTGATTGTTAATGACCAATTTTGGCTTTTGTACATTTAGCTTTTGATTGTTACCCGTTTTGATATCCACCGAGTTCGATGAGTGTGTTATAAGTACAGGTCTATCGATGATGCCACATATGGATGTTAGACGATAATTAGCACATGGTTCTTGCTTGGGTTTGGTAAAGCTTTAATAATGAAATGTGTAAATGTGTAGTTATGAACAAGTAATAATATGATGGACTGTGATTTCCAAATTAAATAGTTAACCTGATACAATTACATAAATATTAGAATCTAATTCCTGTATGATACACAAATCCGTTGTAGTCTAGTTGCTTAGGATACTCGGCTCTCAACCGAGAGACCCGGGTTCAAGTCCCGGCAACGGAATTTGTTTTTGATATTGGCAAATTAGAATATTATTATGTGATTTTAGTCTTGCGAGCCTAAATGAATTTGGTATATGAACTTTAGGTGATTTTAGAGGTTTGAGATTATTTACGGTGACAAGCTTCCTTTTGGCTTAAGCATGTTTCAGCTCGAGTTAATATCAAGTTGCTCATGAGCAGTTTGACTTTTTTACACCCATACCATGTTATCAAACGTGATCTGCTAGATTTGATGGTCGAAGAAAGGATCTCCTTCTAATACAGTCACGTAAATAAAGAGATTCAATCATGTTTTAGCGGAATAAAATAGCTTGAAAATGTACATTTTAGCAGTTAAGAAAACTAGTTATGGATCATTATAAGGTTGTCTTCTCTATTTGTAACAACTAGGGAGATCCAAATCATATTTTTCTTAGAAGAACTAATACTTTATATATAAAAATTCGACATATTTTGATAAATGAATGACCAGTGAACATTCTTAACCCTCTAGTTCCGCTCTTAATTATTAGTATAAACTGTATTTTTATTGACCAAAGTAGAAGCTAGCCATATTCATCAACAACGGTTAATCAATCATAGTTACTTCATATAATAAAATAATAAATACACAGTTTATATATATCTATACATTGATGGGTGTAATTGTGTAAACATGCATATTCAAGGTAGTGGAAGGCTCAAGTTGTTTAATTTAAAGGAGCTCAAGTTTGAGTTCATGCATTTCGAAACTCGAAAGCGCTTGTTTGACTCATTAATAAGCTCGAACTTTGTTTATTATTTTTTAGATATTTAACTATTTGTATTTACTACATATGTATATAATTCTAATTTTATGTGTAGGAAAATATAAATTATCTTGTACCTTTCCTCATAATTTTTAACGTAATATATTATTTTGTAATTTATTATATAAAACTAATATTATATCGATAAATTAACAGATTCATTGAAGTTTGCAAGAATACTCAAGCTTGGTATATGAATTTTAGCTTTTTAGGTATGAGCATCTTTATTAAATGAGCTTCAACTTAGATTCAATCTCGGGTCCAAACTTATATAAGCTCTGATGCTCTTCAAACTTTTAACAAGCCAATCTAAAGTAACTTTTGAATACTCTAGGCCTGTATACTGATTGAATATCGAATTTACTACTTTTTATCAAAGCAATAATAACACACCATTAACTTTACAGGAACTGATATAAAATATTCTTAATTTCAAATACTTCGTTGTAGTCTAGTTGGTTAGGATCCTCGGCGGGTTCAACACTTCAAGTCCCTTCAACGGAATTAACTTTTTTTATTTATTCTTATTGTTATTATTATTATTATTATTTATTATTTATTACTATTATTATTTTTACAACCAAACGATTTATTTGGTAGTCACAGCCATTTGTTGATACATAATAAAGTGTAATACCTATAATTTAGCAATATAAATAAGTGAATAAAATTGTATACACGTTTACAACCCTAAAATCATTTAGAAATACCGGAAAGTTTGATTATGTTTGATCATAAAAGGTTAAATAAATAAATAAATGGACACGAACTTTAATAAATAAATGTGCGTGGGCAAAAACTTTAATAAATAAATGGAAATGAACTAAAAAAAATGTAGTGTTCTCTCATTTAAAGTTGTAAATGTTCATTTGTGTTTGTTAACTTACGTTCATTTATGTAGCTTAATGTATGCCCATTCATTACATATGTTTGTTTAAAATATTCATTAAGATTTATTTGTTACTACTGTTAATTTAAAACGAAACGCATCTGGTTTCGTACTTTAAAATTCTTTGTTTAGGTATCTTTGTTTAGTGTTGAATTTATGAAGTATCCTTTCAATTTGTATTCAACATGTAAGTGTTTATGAATTATGTATATATTTTTTATTTTGCATATAACGGGCTGTAAGCATGTGAGAGGCTTGTGCTTAAGGATCGTGGCTTATATTTGTTGACATGCTTATCTTAATTTTAAATATATGCAAACGAAACGTTTAAAAACATTCTGGATGCTTCTTGTATTTTCTTAAACCACCATATTTCTTTATTTGTAAATGGAGGTTTCTTATGCATTTGATCAATTCACAGGTAAGTCTCATCAAACACAAATAACCTTAAACGTGTTATAACATCTCATTATATTAAAATATAATCTCACTAAATATTTGATATGAAAATCTTATAAACAAGGGATATACTAAAAACTAATATCCAATTTTTTAAAAAGATATTATTTATAAAATTAAGAAATAATTTTATAGTAACAAAACAAGCGGGTCATGGGTCTCATCAAACCCAAATAACTTTTAAACGAGTTATAACATCTCATTTATTTGTGAAACTCTTTCATCATCAAACCCTAAGTATATTATTAATTTCTTAACAATAAATATACTAAAATATATATATATATATATATATATATATATATATATATATATATAAATATTAGAAACGAAAAATGAAAACAACCTCGTAATACCGGGGGGGGGGGGGTGTAAAACCTAGTATCCATATACACAGAAGAGATCAGTGGACATCTTTTATATTTGAAAAAACAAGTCTTCATTGCAATCTCGTTTATGATCTTGTTCAATCATCGCCACCATCATAACGATCTCGATCAATTTATTTCTTCTACGTTGTGTCAAAGCATCTCTTTCAATGTTCAATAGTAATGTACACCTACTCATACTGGTGTCTCGTCCTCTCATAGAGTACTTGTGGGTAGGTACGGTGTTGCCAGTGATTTTATGGTTTATGAGTATTCAAAGATATAAATGAAGTGGCAGTACGGAATTGGACAGTGCATGGGTAATACTAATGAGTGTCCATTCCCTCCATATCAAGTAATGGACGTCACTCCTCGAGTCCATGGCACATAACCACCAAATTGGTGGTTAAACCAATACCCCACTCAAGTAGATGATGCCAAACAAAATCACTAGAATTGGATATACCAAAGAAGGATAGTATAAAAAACTCGTTTAAAAGAATGATTGTAAAAAAAAATCCGTTCATTTCGAACATGAAAAAAGGAAAATCCATATGGAATTTTCGTACGAAGAGTAACGAAGTTGGTTTGTTCCCCTTGAGCGCAAGTGAAAGAACAAGCAAGGGCTCCAAATGTCCAAATGGTAGGTCGAACTACAAATCTAACCAATCACAATACACCACTCTCAGTTTTTATATAAAAAAAGTTTAAATAATAATTGTGTTTTAGTTAACCATTACATGGTGGTTAGTGAATACCATAGTCTTGGAGTATGAGACGGGTTTTGGATTATTTTTTAACAATTTTCACGGGTTTGGAACGTGTTTGGGATTTATAATATGCCCGAATACCGACTCAATAACATAGTCCCATTTACCTGATTATATACCCGAGTAAGCCGACATGATTTTATTTATCTTAAATATATTACCCAGTTATTTTTTTTAATTGGTTAGTCATTTGAGATATTGTAATCATTTTTGTAACTAAGTAATAGTTACATTATATAATTGATTAGTTATATTTTGTCTAAACTAGATAGATACTCAAGTGGTTTGGAAAAATATTTTATAAATAGAGATGAATTTGGGACTATCTAAACCCGACCCGTCATCATACCTATTTCGATCACGTTTAGTTCGATAGCCTAACCATAAAATTATAAACAATAAAAAAGCTGAAACCTAACAAACAATGAGTCAAACTTATCGATACAACAAAAATATTCCATAGCCAAAACTATGGGACGAACTACTAGTTATAACTTTTTACTTTATCACCAAAAGAAAATCCAATCTACTAACAAACATTATGTATGCATTGAACAATGACTTTTTACTTTGTATTATTGATGGTGATGATTAGCTTAATTACAGGCACCTCATATTTATAACTCTTTATTATCCTTAACCTAAGGTTTGTAAGTATGATAATTAACCCACGTATTTACACAAGTATACACTAACATAAGATAAGTATCACTTGTACCCCTATGTCAACACTAAAAAACACTTTGCAACCCCCATTTCAAATTTACCCTTCCCATGACCTTTACCATTCCATTCCTTGTAAGTATACAACAATTGTTCCTGTCTATTTCCACCCCTTTCCGATTTTGCTTCCTCCCCAAATCGTTCTTCATAGGTTTTCAAGCGATCGACCGCCTTTTGAAACACCATTGACCCCATACGACATTTAACACCCCCCCCCCCGGCCGTCAAAATGGTTTGGTAAAAATAGATCGTGTAATAAAAAATAAGTTAACATCAAAAACAAAATGTGTGTTAGCATATAGTAATATCCAAAAATGGGAAACTTATAATAGAAATAAAAGTTACTTTACTTTACGGTCACCATTCCTGCATGTGGTCCTCTAAAAACCAACAATGTCCCTTAAACACCAATTTAATAATGCTCTCATTTTTCATAACTCAATGCATGGTAAGACTTAACACTAAAATAAAAAAAAAACTTTATACACTTCTCTTGACCTTTGCTACTTGCCTACCTTTCCAATTTCCATCAATATCCACTTCAGAATTTAGCTATTTGTGACTTTTAAATATTAAAATAATAATATTTTGAATGTGAAAATTTATAATTAAACAAATAAAAAATAAAATGTGGACACTTTTAATGAAACTGAAGGAGTATAAATTGTTCTAAGTTTCGATTTCACTCTCTACACGATAAATAACATGTCTTTCATTTATTTTGTTAGTAATACTATTTTTATATAATATATGTTCATTAACTTTTTAAATAAAACTAAATACGCGGTTTTGATTATTAACATTCCGATATAAATTCTATTAAACACGGAGTTGCATTTTTTTTACATAAAATATTCTTTTAGTATCATAAAAGTACATGACGATCTGAAAAACATCGACCAAACATAGATACCCGTATCGATATTATCTGGATCGGTATCGATTTATATTTTTATGGTTAAGCCATGCCGATTTATTTTTAGGCGTGTCACGGCTATATTTTCATGGTTACGGGAGACAATTTTTTGCATAATTAAGCTTAATTTTTAGTACGCATCAGTATTCTTTTCACTACTGGTACCGAAATGGTAATTCACTTCATATTGTAACTTTTATTTGTTAGATTGGGTACAATTGTATATACCGTATTATCTCGAAGTTAAGATCTAAGAACTAACAACAAAAAGTAAAAAGTAAAAATCCAAAATAAGTTATATTAAAAACTAAAATTTTATTAAAAGAGCATAAAAATATAACTAAAACCAATATGATGTTTCATAAAACCAAACATAAAACAATTCATTTAGTGAGTACATTAGAAAGTACAACTTTATGGTCAAGGGGTTTTAATTGTATCGGGTTAGGATGTGATGGTTTGGGCTTGTGACCCTACTAGTATGTTTTTGGTTGGGAGTGTTAAGGATAAAATTCAATTGATCCCCTATGTAACCCCTAATTATGTCTTCGAATGGAACAAATTGGTCCCAAAAAAGGTGGGTTTGTGGCATGGCAGGCAGTCCTAGGTCGGTTGCCAACTTTCGACGCTTTGACAAAAAGGAATATCCCGGTTCGATCGCTTCTTTGCCCAATTTGTGGCGAGACAGAAGAGTCAGTTGAACATGTGTTTGTGTCGTGTGGCCTTGCACAGTGTATGTGGAGTTTGGTTTCGCAATGGTGTAAAATACCAGCCTTCTTCCTTTTTAGCTTTCGGGATGTTTTAGAACTTCATAAGTTTTCGAAGTTCCCAAAGGAAAAGACAAGAGTTTTCCACGCGATGTGTTTGATTGCGACTTGGATTTTGTGGAAAAGGAGGAATGCGTTAGTTCACAAGGGAAGCCCAATTCGTCTTGTAAGTTTGATGGAAGAAATAAAGGTGCTAGGATTTCTTTGGATAAAAAATAGAGGGAAAAGAAGAGGTCTTACTTTGGAGGATTAGTGTCGGTTTATTGTATAATAGGGTGTGGTTCATTACTTGTGTCTTTCTTGTTCTTTTGGCGGCGTGCTTTTGCATTTAGGTGTTTGTGGTTGTAATGTGTTTTTAGCGTCAAAGTTAGTTTGATTAATAAAATTTTTATTAGTCGTTCAAAAAAGAAAAAGAAAGTACAACTGTAGTTAGTCAAGACACCACCGAGACAATATAAAATTGAAAGAAAGCCACACAAAGCACAATATAACTAAAATTAATATAATGTTTAATAAAATCAATGTTCAAAATAATAATAAAAAAAAACATTGTGAAGGACAACTTTTAGTTGTTAACATCATATATACTACCACATTTGGTGATGTCATCTTAAACAATTATAAGACTCTGGAAACCACTCTGACAATATATAATATTTTGTTTTCACCAACAATGCAAAAATACCATAACATGGAAGATGCAACAATGCAACTATCCAGTACCTGTGCAATATTTGACAAAAGTCAAAAACTAAATTAATAGTACAGAAAAAATGGATTTTTGTAAAAAATATTAATTTTGTATAGATAAATAGTGTGTTAAGTCTGATCACAAAACTTATATTATTTCGAAAGTTTTTATGATTTGGGTAAGTTTATGAATCAAAAAATAGTTTTGGTGACTTTCAACCCATTTGACATGTGCATCATTTGACATGGGCTAGGATCAAAATGGACGGGTCAGACATGTTGGGTTACACGTTATATAAGCTAACTTTTTGTACAGGTGAAACGGGTTTTTGTAAAAAATTGTTACTTATGAATCAGCCCCCGAAAATCATAAAAAATTTCTAGGCCCTCAGGCAAGTAAAAATATTGGCCCTAAGTAAAAATTCCCGTTTCTTTTCTGTTTTGCCGCTTAAGAAAAAGGGGGTGTATATATTTTTCATTTGGGTTTAAACAGTTAAACTTTTAAAATGAGCTTAAATTTGGTAATTGAGTTATGGTCTTGGCTTTGCAAAATTTCTATTTAAAAAAAAAAGGCTCAAATGAATTAGGTAATTGGGTTATAAACGGGGTTATGTTGTTTCTTTTATTAAGAATACAAATCTTTTATATTATAGATATATATAACTTTCAAAAAAGTTTGGGCATCACTTAGTGGATCAGGCCTGGGACCCCCCCCCCCCCCCTCGGGCACCCCTCCAAGGGCCAGGCCTGTTTTAAATAGATAAATATAATGTTTTAATATGAACATAAAACTTGTATTGTTTCATAAGTTCTTGAACAAAATCATTCTAGAAATTTTATTAGAAATTTTATGAATCAAAACTATTGTTTTGGTACTTTCAACCCATTTCACCTGCTACATTTTTGTTTTTACCGTTTGATGACTCATTAGAAACAAAAACATAACCGTTACTTGACGTATACTAAGGTTTAAATGTTTGAGCAAACATACCACATTGGAGCAAAGTGCACTGATACATTAAGAAATGGGTATGGCCACCTGAAATGATAATGTGTTAAATATAACAAAAAACTAAAAAAACTATAATAATAATCATAATCATAATTAATTGATTTAATTTGACAGGCTTTATGCGTTTCGCCTTTTTTTATTATTATATTACCCATTGGTGATAAAAACATAAACAAACATACCATGTGGACACAAAGGCATGTACAATCCACTCAAAGATCACATAAAACGCGGTGAACAAGATGAAATTCGAAATCCGGAACCACGGGAACCCCTGAAACAAGGGTTTCATGTCATTTTCAAAGTTAAAATGGCGCGCACACACAATCTTTTATGCCTTTAAGGTGGTCACTAAAAGATGCAATTTAGTCATGCAAGTCAAAATGTGAAGATGCGTCATTTTCTTAATTATTTAGCATTTTTTTTAAAATTCAAAACCTGTTTTAAGTTAACACGTCACCAATATTAAATTAACATTTTGACATACTTTTCCAATTTGCATGTTACTGGATGACCCCGACAGTTCGAAAAAAAAACCATCTTTTAGTGACCGCACAACAACTAGGACATTGTCACATTTACAAATGGGAAAGTAAAGTACAATCTTAATAAATAAATAACCTCAACAAAAGAATTTTCTTTCTGGTCCCAAGGATATTCATTTATGTAAAAAAAAACCGTACTGAAAAATATAAAAAATATTGATGAAGAAAGTTACCAAGCTATTCATGGCCGTGTCCCCTAACAGCAAAACGATATTAAGCGAATGTACAACAACTGTCAACTGGTATAACAAATGAAAAAATATCTAAAATAAATTAGCAAGTGATTATCACGATAATATGATTTAATATTTTCGTAAACGCTTATGGTAAAATATATAGACTTACAAAACTCATTTCATAGTCCACGATCGTAAGAAACGGGAAGATAACAAACCAGTAAACGCTATCTGTCAGCATAACTGCTCCAGCAGTCATCTGTGTACAACATACGCTTATGTAAAACTCGCGTTTTAAATAAAACAAAACGTAACGTTAGTGAATACCTGGAATATAATTTGAAAAATGTAACCCCAAAGGGCAGCTGATTGTGAATAATAACATTCTCCCAATTCGTTAACCATATTATCGGTTCCTGGTTTAGTGAGAGGCGCGTACATTCCTATTTCTGTGTCTGTGTGTCGGCTATGAGGATTGCATAACTTGTATTGCCTCATACATCCACAAGTGGATAGCAGTGATCCAAACTAAATAAAATAGAATAAAACTCATGTTAAGGGAAATTAATAATCAAATAAATGAAGGTAATATGTAGGCAGTTTTGAAATGCAACCGATTTATTTAGGGGTGTGAACGAGACAAGTTGCTTGTGAGCTACTCAAGATCAGCTTAGTAAAATCTCAAATCGAATTGAGCTTAAACGAGCTCAAACCTAAAAATTAGCTTGCTTAGTAAATAAGCACAAGCATGAGCTTCGTTTATCAAGTTCTAGCTGGATCGCGAGCCTAAACAAGCCTGTTGTTTAATATATAATATAGTATGTTAGACTAATATTATATTTTAAATATGTATAAAAGTAATTATTAATGTATAAAAAGTAATTAATAATTTATAAATGAGCCGAGCCTAAGCCGTGCTCGAGCTTTAAAAATTACCTAGATCCGAGTTCAAGCTTTAGAAATAGAGTTCGAAACGAACCGAGCTTGAGCCCTCGTAAGTTAAACAAGCAGAGCTCAAGCTCGACTCGTTTACACCCCTAGATTTGTTAGAAAATGGGGCCATTTGTGTTTTATCTCAAATGGGTCAAATATGTCTGACATAAGTAGTATGGTAAAAAGGTACGGGTCAAACGGGTTGAAAGTTGTCTTGCTAAATCACTTTATTCAAAATTCTATAGAGTAAACTGCGGATTTCGTCCATGTGGTTTGTTCGAATATGTGGTTTTAGTCCAATAGTTTTAAATCTACGATTTTCGTCTCTTTGTTTCATTTCACTTGCAATTAAACCCGACCCCACTAACCCCGTTAAGTCTGGTCATTAAACCCACCAGCGTGCCCCTCACGTGAGGGGCAATTTTGTCCTTTTTCTCCCCAAATAAACCCCAACCTTAATTCGCAAGCCCCTTCGCGTGAGGGGCTGAGGTGTATTTGGGGAAAAAAGGACAAAACTGCCCCTCATGTGAGGGGCACACTGATGGGTTTAACGATCGAACTTAACGGGGTTAGTGAGATCGGGTTTAATTGCAAGTGAAATGAAACCACATGGGCGAAAATAGCAGATTTAAAACTATTGGACTAAAACCGCATATTCGAACAAACACAGGGACGAAATCCGCAGTTTACTCAATTCTATATTATGACGGTGGTAATATTATTCTTGCAGCCATAACTATCTTGCAGCCATAACTAACGCAATAGTATCGTTCTTGCTAGTCAACACTCAACCCTACCTAACCCGACACGTTTTGACCAGTTACCCAACTCATTTCTTGTGCAGCCTCTTGCGAACATAATTGATGGATTAGAAATATTAAAAAATAATAAAAATAAAAATTACCAGAAAATAAAAGATGGTTAAAATCAAAGTCCACCTATCCAAAACACATCAAACATGCAATTAGTGAACATGAAACCAACATATAAAGTTAAAGATTATGTGACAATATAAAAATGACTAACTGAGTATAGTAATAAAACAGGTTGGTCCCATGAGTGGCCACATCAGCAATGGAAGCAGCTAAAAGCAAACAAGATGCAATAATTCTGAAAGCCAATAACCAAACAGGGCTTAATCCCTTCACACAAGGCATCCATGCTTCACCATCATACAAAGAATAAGATCGTTCGGAGTTGCTTGAACCTTCGTACTTACATAACAAGAATGATGCTATAATCACGGACGTCAAAACCGATAGCAAACAGAAAAAAAATTCCCATCTCAACCAGTAACTTAAAGTTGTACTATCACTATCCGGTGTAAGCTCCATCTGCAAATGCACATTGCGCTTAAATATTTCGGAAAAAAACATTCCTTAAACCGAACTTGTTACATGAAGAATTTGACAAGTTAGAACGGTTGATATGTTTCTAGAAACAAAACATAAATCTATACACAGCAAGTAAATGAGCATATTAAATGACGATTATTAATTTAAAGACGAGCCCCAAAGGCTTCAAGAACGAATTGAATAAAACGAAACACGCAAGAAGAATATACGGATAACTCTCAATATTATTATCAATGAAATTTAAATTAGGGTCGTCCCCGAGAATTAAAAAAAAACAAAAAAAAACAAGGGGAACTGAACGAGTACATAAAATGGGCCCCTAAAATTTTTGGGGCCTTATTTTGAAAACGGTGAGCCTAAAATAAAACCTGATGTGTATAGTTGAGTTTAATTGAGATGCGTTTAAATCTTTAATGGGTTTAATTGAGATGGGTCAGGGAGTTATGGCCTCTGGGTATAGTTCAACTATATAATAGTTGGTTTATTAAATTTAGTTATATATAAAATTTATAAATGACTTGTAGGCCCGTGGGAGACTGGGTGTGAGCGGTCACCCTGGGCCGGGCCGTTTACATTGTCTAACCATAATTCAGTTTATATGGACAAACCTTAAATGGGTCCCACCCCAGGCCCGGTCTGCTTACAATGAATAGCCATAATTCAGTTTATATGGACAAACCTTAATGGGCCCCGCCCCAGGCCGAGTCTGCTTACAATGTATAGCCATAATTCAGTTTATATGGACAAACCTTAAATGGCCCCCGCCCCCGGCCGAGTTTGCTTACAATGTCTAGCTATAATTCAGTTTATATGGACAAACCTTAAATGGGCCCCTCCCCAAGTCGGGTCTGCTTACAATGTTTAGCCATAATTCAGTTTATATGGACAAACCTTAAATGGGCCCCTCCCCAAGTCGGGTCTGCTTACAATGTCAAGCCATAATTCAGTTTATATGGACAAACCTTAATTAGGCCCCTCCCCAGGCCGGGTCTGCTTATAATGTCTAGCCATAATTTAGTTTACATGGACAACCCTTAAAAGGGCCCCTCTCGGGTCTGCTTATGATGTCTAGCCGTAATTTAGTTTATATGGACAAACCTTAAATGGGCCCCTCCTAGGTCCACTTACCATGTGTAGCCATAATTCAGTTTATATGTACAAACCTTAAATGAGCCCATCCCCAGTCCCCAGGCCAGGACTGTTTACGACGTCTAGCCATAATTCAGTTTATATGAACAAACCTTAAATTGCTAATTAGGAAACTTAACCAACTTAGACCGATTTGTCAACTTTGTCCTCCCATATCCCAATATTCACCGACTTATGAATACCATCCGAAATTACCAATACCACATTCAATTACAAGATTAAAACATAACAATTTGACATTCAATTGCAAGATTGAGAGGTAATTAGATCAATTTCACAAACGAATAAACACTCCATTGCATGCAAAACATAATATAAAATACATGTATCATATATCATACACATAAAAATGGCGTACCTTACAGAGGAATTAAAAGATTCATGCAACTCTTTATCATAAATGATTTGAGATTTGAATAATAAACGGTTGGGTGTGAATTAGATCGGAGAAATCTGAAAGTGTGAATTCATGCGACATTGAGATAGTCTCTGACAACAATCTACACGTGTACAGCAATAGATAAAGGTGACTCATTGCATATTAATTTTTATTATTATTATATTACTCAAAATAGTAGTAGAACCAGGCGTTGCGACGGGTTGTTGATGTGGCGGAAAATTTGTAATGATTGGTCGAAGCTTGGACGAGTTTGGTTGGGGGCTCAAAATACATTTAAATAATCAAAAACGAGTGGTAAATTTATACTACGTAAACAAATTTTTAGGCGAAAATGATCAATTTACACTACTGCGAAAACAACAGGGGCCTGGGGTGGAAGTTTCGCCCATGATTGGCTTAGAATAAGATTTATGCCGAGATGTAGTTAAACCGTGAAATAGTTTAAATAAGTTGTACCTTTGTCTTTCCCTTAGAATCCACGTTAAAATGTATGTGATAGACGTAGGTGTGTACATCACCAAAAGGCGAACAAGCATGATACCTTAATACCTTCGATGCTTGAAAGCTTTGATAATTCAAATGACTTCTTCCTGAACGATAACGACGGTCAGTGTTGTAAAAGTCCTACTCCAAGGCCGACTAGCGACTAGTCGGTCCTCATACCCCTACCTTTGACTCTTTGAGGCTTTCTGCCTTTATTTAAGTCGCCCTGGATTAGTCGAAGGCGGTGAAAAGTCAGTCTAGGCGGTCAAAATTTGGGCTTGGATTTTCTAAAATGTGGTCAAAAGTCGGGCTAGGCGGTCAAAAGTTGGTTATGCTACCTTTTTGACATGAATTATGTTTATTCTAACATATATAATATGAAAACTAATTCTCCTTATGTTTACCATGTCCGAGTACTCTTCAAGTACTCCCTAAGTACTTCCAACTCTTCAGTCGGCCGTCAAAGTCCGGTTAACAACTTTTGCAACTTGGCAATGTTTCACCACGAAAAAAGTGTATCTAACTCATGGACAGATATATCATTGCAATATAAGGTGGAAGAGGAAGCCATCTATTATCCAGCAAGATATTTATAAAGACTAAAAACATTTATATATAAAATTTTTTTATTTAATGTCACATGTGCATTTATAGAAGAATTAAAAGTATTAAAAAAATTTGAAAATATCATCATCCAACAATATGATTTTATTTATTTTATTTTATTAAAAACAATATTTCAAGAAAATACATATTTTAATAAACATGTTTAAAATAATCTATTTTAATAAATATATTTTTTCTTTCCACAGTAATTTGGGAAGAAAATTCCAAATAAAGCCACACGTTTTGATTTCAAGATAAAGTGACGGCATATGCATCATTTAATAACGGTACCCTCTTCTTTAATTAGAGAATTCAATTTTATGTTTATTCAAACTCGTTTTATTTTTATATTTTAAAATAATAATATTGGTTTCCAAGATAATCAAAGAGTCAAAACAACTTAAAGTCACAAACAGGAAGGCTGTCTACCACATTACTATTTAGTATTTACCTACCAAGGCTCGATTCTTAAATTAGTGAACCGCCACTAAAGCAATGTTGCATCCTTAAATCCTTTACTCCGACAGCATCTAGGGTTCCTCGAACAATGTGATATTTCACACCGGGTAAATCCTTAACCCTCCCCTCTCTTACTAAGACTACAAAATGTTCTTATGAATTATGGTCAATACCGGGTATATAAGCAGTGATTTCAAATGCAGGGGTTAATCGTACTCTGGCAACTTTACGTAAGACAGAGTTTGGTTTTTTGGGATGGTAGTTGACAGATAAGTCACCCTTACTGCCAATCTATAGAACGTTGCTAAGACATGTTGTGTTGATTATAAGTTAAATATATTTATTAAGCACTAACATTGACATGTTAACAGAATCACACGCTATACTTAATTAGTAACCATCTCCATCACAACTGATTGAAGCCACCGCCATCACACCACCACCACATCTCTCTCTCACACACATATACATACCCACACATATAATTCTTAAGCGCTAACAATGACATGTTAATATTTAAGATTGTACGATATGGTTATCTTTCATCTTTTATTATTATGTAGTACCTAGGGGTGAGCATAAAACCGAATTAACCGAACCGAAACTGAATAACCGAAAAAACCGAACCGAAGCATTAACCGACGGCTAAATTTTTAGTTTTTCGAAAAACCGATTTTTGGGTTTAGGTTAGGTTATCCATTTTAAAAAAAACCGAACCGAACCGATTAATCGAACCTATGTTTTCTACGTGTTTTTTTAATATGTTATGACCAGAAACATAACACCAAATGAATCTACCATTGATGGTGATGAAGATGATCAAGATTTGGTCTAAACTTTGAAGATAAATAAGATAATGAATGAAGATTCGGGATACATTTAGTTTTTTTTATTAAGAACGTTGTTGAATTTTAAACTCTACTACTCAAACAACCTTGTATTTGTTTGGTTTCACATAACAC
The DNA here is from genome assembly GCF_021521415.1 of Bidens hawaiensis. Classification (NCBI taxonomy): domain Eukaryota; kingdom Viridiplantae; phylum Streptophyta; class Magnoliopsida; order Asterales; family Asteraceae; genus Bidens; species Bidens hawaiensis. The sequence continues at coordinate 27,817 of NW_027505847.1, forward strand.
GTGACTATTTTTGTATTTTAAATTTTTTATGTATGAGGTACTATATTTTTTTTGAATTCTTTTTTTTGTAATGTCTACTCACAATAAAAAAACCGAAAATAACCTAAACCGAAACCGAAAATAACCGAAAACCGAAAAATCGAATAACCGAAAACCGATTAGTTGGTATTCTAAAATAACCGATAGCTTAGGTTTAGGTTTGGGTTTTACCCAATAACCGAACCGAACCGAACCGTGCTCACCCCTAGTAGTACCTTAGAGCTTTCTCATTTCTTCATTTATTTTTAAATCTAAAATTACATTAAAATACAATATATTTTATCTCTTCTCTTCAATTAAATAATATTTTTTATATCTTTATCATTACATTTTCTATTTCCTTCACTAATAACAACTTTCAAAAATATTAACAATTAATTAATTATAACTCAGTAATTTTTCAAATATATAAAAAAAATCAATATATTTTCTCTCTGCTCCACATAAAACACCATAAACCATTCCCTACATTATAAAAAGTAAAAACCTCACTCAGTAAATATGATGGACAAGATGTGAATGCTCTTAATCTATATCATTGTTATCTGTCACGTCATCTTTTAATCTATCTTTTACTATCATTTTAGCCTTCAACCATTTTTATTATTAGGTATTTAATAAACGAGAGAGATCGGGAAGGGAGTCCCTCTTGCGGTGCCTCACTGCGCACAACGCCCAATTTGTGACGTCGCATGTTTAAGTAATCACTCACTTAGGTTCTCACAAACTATGACAATTGTTACCAAGTTATCACATTCAAAGTGATCATATGGGCAATGCAATATACCGTATTCATATCATGACTATGGTAAACGATAACTACAATTTTACAACTGTCGTTAAGCTGTAACTATACTTAGCGTTAACTACGTTAGGCGATAACAACTAACGATGATAACTATGAGCCACACACCAACTTACCAGCTTGTGGAGAAACCCTAGATCTAAGCTGTTAGTGTCGTTCCACGAACATATCCTAAAAACGAACTAAGATTCTAACTTCACAGATCCATGTCACTTGTATAACAACATTTTAAAATAAATATATCCTAAAAATTCCACCGAAATTAGAATGTTACAATCGTAACCTATTTCTCATGGTAGAGAATCCAAACTTGGAAAGTATAAGAAAAAAACATACATATACCAGTCACGTTATATATACTTTCTGAACAAGTGTCTTTGTCTCAAGTTTGTTAAACTATATTTAAGTGTCACCAAAATATATATGTACAACGTACTTGTGTTCCCGCACTATTTGACTTGTGCCTTTTGGATTTATATGCCCAGGTTCGTAAAAGTAACTACGATAAACCCAAGAAAGGATACGTACGTTATAGTATTCACACGCGTATAACTTATGACTAAAACATATTTAAAACATGTAGTCTGTTGGTAAAACCCTCGAGGTGCGGTCGCAAGTCAACGCGCCTTCATTTGATATTGGGTTATGGCATCGGAACTAAGCCAAAAAATAAATTCGTCAATGCTCAAGTACTACAAATTAAGACACACTAGCTTTCAGCCACCGTATTACGATATTTCTTTTACACTTTTTGTTTCTAATATTGTGAATATTTTTTTTTTGAATTTTAATTTAATTTATTGTAAGAAAGTGAAATTTTTTTAAGCGATAAAAAAGTGAACCCTGTATAGTGGCTACGGTATAAAGTGAATTTTTTTAAAACGATAAAAAAAGCATCACTTGTACGTTGTTAGTTCTCATTACCATTTACGATTGTGTTATATCATGCAAGTATGCAACAACGTTGGTATTATGGCGTATGTAGTTACTCTATCATGTAATTACATAATTATTCTACTTATATATATAATTACTTTACTTGATTTTTACACTTAGCACGTTAATTTCATTTGTGCAAACCCCACATATGTATATTTTTATTTAATCTTCATTTACATAATGTACACATATGTACATTATCATTTATCTTAATTGTACATATGTGTATAAAGAATAACATGCATATAATTAAAAAATAAGTATTATACATATATGTATAATTTTGCTAAACCGATATTTTTTATTATCTCTCCGCAAGCAGCCTCTCTATCCTTAGAGATAAAAATCCCACCCTCCACAGATCGTACTAGTAGCTTTGCTATGCGTGGGATCTACTAGGTATGATTGATTGATACTTTTTTTATTTTCAAGTATTTTAATAAACTTTTTTATTTTCTTATAAAGAGTTTTTTTATGTGGTCCAAAATGGTTCTCAAAGTTCTCAATTAGTTCTCACACGATCTCAATCCTATATATATACACACACACACACACACACTAGCTTATATCCCGTGTGACACACGGGTTGAAAAAAAAGATTTGTAAACATATTAATAAATATGATCTATGAAATTTTAAAAAATCAAAACTAGTAGCCAAGTAAGTTAAATTAAATTGTTTTGACTGTTCCATTTTCATATTATATTTTGTAAACACCAGTTTCACTTTACTACCAAATAGAAGTCCATCTCACTTTTTACAAATGTACCTATAATATGTTTAATTGTTTAAAACTGTCATAGACATTTCTTTGAAACTTTATTACAAGACTCATATACCACATCTTTCTGGATTTACTACCTTACTCTCTCTTTTGTGTATATATATGTTCAAAATATCCCTTATTTACTCACACAAACAAACATGGAGAGTTATGCATTACCAGACCGAAAATCATACCAAGCAGCATTAAGTCCCTTAACTACATAACCTCAAATTCAAATCATTCGGTTATCTCTTTTCCATCTTACTCACTCTTCAACAATTATAATGCATTTTCCGCCAAACGATTTCATTATGATCCCACGGTTGCCAGAGCTGCTGCTGCTGCTCCTGAAACCTCCGGCGAGTTTATAGAGCCAGCTAAAATTGGCTGGACTACTTTACAACTTGCAGCCATGTTTGTAGCATGGTACTTGCTTAATATCTACTTCAACATCTTCAACAAGCAGGTTGCTTTACCTCTTGCTATGTATTAACAGTACATATGTATTTTTTGTTTTAACACTACTAGAAAAAGAGATGTTTTTCTACAACTGAATTCGTAGGAAATTTGTTGGTAAATCCAGTTTCTAAAAGTTTTCCAACAAAAATTTACGTTGAAAAAACACATGCTTGAAAATCGTTTTCAACCGTTTTGCAACAACTTTTCTTACAAAATTGCTAAAAAACATGTAGTTGTAAACTTCTTACAACTTTTCTACAAAAACTATTTTGACTTAACATAATGTTTATTAGATAATATTATAGCAAAGTTGGAGCTTATTTTTGATGAAAATCTGTTGGAATTACTTGTCGTAGGAAATTTGTAGGAATTTTTTGTGAGAAAACGACTTGTTTTCTAGTAGTGTACGTAATACCATAAATATAATTCGGATACGTATTAACTACAACATTACAAATATTTTTTATTTTTTATAAATGTAACGCCGTGTACAAAACCCGCTATCAACTCTGAGAGGAGAGATGTTGGGTTCATAAGGAATACATAATCTCAATTTTTTTTACCATGTGATATTGTATCAGTCATTAAAAAGTTGTTTACATAATTTTATATATATATGTGTGTGTGTGTGTCACACCCGGCTCCGAGAAAGCAAAAAAAGTTTTGGGCCGAAGGTGAAATTTTTTTGGGCCTTAATTTAAAAGGAGTATTTTGTTGGTTTAAACAATTAAATTTTTATATAGGTTTACTTGGTTATAATTTGGGTTGTGTGAAAAATTTTTGTATAAAAATAGGATTAAAAATGTCTCAAACGAGACTAGAACTCATAACCTTTTGGTTGAAAGTAATAACCCTTTGACACTAGACCAAGCTAGTGGTCATGTAATTGAGTTTAAACATTAAATATACATATTATTTTTATATATATTTTTTTAAAAAAAGTTTCGGGCCTAACGGGGTGTCGGGCCTGTGGCCGTCGACCACCCCGCCACCCCTATGGGCCGACCCTGATATATATGTATATCACCAACGTGTTTTGGATGCAATGGCCATAGATGCAGGGGCGTAGGCAGCTTTAGGGGAACGGGCTCGGCCGAACCCGTACAAAATTTTGTTTTAGTGTTATATATTAGTGTATTTTAACATCAAACCCATAGAAAACCCAAATCTAAGTGATAAACAATCGGACGTCCGTCCCTCAAAATTTTCCAAACCCGTAGGAAAATATTTTTGTTCACGCCACTGCATTGATGAGAGGAGGATTTTACATTTAATACATATTTTTTTCGGTTTTGATGAATAAATGCCCAAGGTGTACTCTTTTGGTGTAGTTTCTTGTTAGTTTTTAATATTCGTTAATATATATATATATATATATATATATATATTTATATATATATTTTTATCGAATTTGGTTTCCTACAGGTACTCAAGGTTTTCCCATACCCCACAACGCTTACAACGTGTCAGTTCGGGTGCGGTACGCTTATGATTTTGATTATGAGGACACTTAAACTTCATCCAAGACCAAAGTTTCATAAATCACAGGTTAACTTATATTATTAATTCATCATGATACAAATCATGTTTAACCTTTTAATGCTTCCTTCTGCTCCTAATGTTCAAATGGTTTTATACATATGTCAGATTGTACCTGTTTTAATGTTGGCAGTGGCACATACAATGGGAAATCTTTTAACTAATATTAGTTTGGGAAAAGTTGCAGTTTCTTTCACTCACACTATCAAAGCCATGGGAGCCTTTTTTCACTGTTCTCTTCTCTACCCTCTTACTTTCCGAGGTCAGTAATTCATGAAAATACATTATTATTATTATTGTTATTGTTATTATTATTATTATTATTTTACTAGGCCTATTGGATTTTAATAATCCAAACTTTGCATCGTTGGCTAGCGTTGAGCCCAACTTTGAAAATATACCACTACAGTCCCAACTTTCAAACTATTGGCCGACAACAAGCTTTTCATTAACGGGGTTAGATCTCGTTAGTTTTTGCTGACGTAGAACTACTTACATGGATTTTTTTTTAATTTCTTATTTTTTATTTAGTATTACGTGGATTAACCAAGCAATACTAAATAAAAAATAAGAAATTCCATGTAAGCGGTTCCACGTCATCAAAAACTAGCGAGATCTAACCCCGTTAGTGAAAAACTTGTTGCTGGACAATAGTTTGAAAGTTGAGACTGTTGTGGTATATTTTCAAAGTTCGGCTCAGCGCCAAACCTTATTATATTAGTAATATTTGGATTTCTAAAACGATTGTTTGTATTTCATATATGCACAGAGACCGACAAAATGGGTTGTGTCGTCTCTTGTCCCTATTGTTGGTGGCGTGGCGCTAGCGTCCTTCACCGAGGCTTCATTTAACTGGTTTGATACTAAAACATTTTTAAGTAAACTTCACTAGAATATATAACCATCGTATGTGAGTGTTACAGGGTTGGTTTTGGGAGTGCAATGCCTTCAAATGTGACCAACCAATCGCGTAATGTGCTTAGCAAAATGCTTATGGTTAAGAAAGAGGTACACTTTTATTAAGGAAAATTGGTTTTTATTGGTTCCAACTATTGCTTTTTTTGTCGGCGTTGGTCCCAACTTTCATTTTGGCTGGCAACGGTCCCAACTTTAACATTCGTTTCTTCTACCAGTCGTAGACTGACGGAGTACTAACTCTCCATTGTGTAATTGGTGGCGCGTCCATCCTATTTGTCAAAAACATATGACATGGCTGCCTACGTGGATATTAGCTTATACTTACATTTACAATCGATCCCCAATTCTCTACCTGACACATGTAATTAGGGTTCTTGAGAGAATGTGGGATTTTGACTGGGTGAAGAATTGAAGATCAATTGTGAATGTAAACATGTTAAGTATAAGCTAATATCCACGTAGGCAGCTATGTCATATGTTTTGACAAGTAGGATGTACATGTCACCAATTACATAACGGAGTTAGTACTCCGTTAGTCGTGCACAGATGGAAGAAACGAATGTTAAAGTTAGGACCGTTGCAGCCAAAATGAAAGTTGGGACCAGCGCCGACAAAAATTCAATAGTTGAAACCAATAAAAACCAATTTTCCTTTTATTAATCAACCATCATATACATAATGCTTGTAAGTTGTAATAACATCAAGTGATTAATGACAGGAAGCTTTGGATAATATCAATCTCTTCTCGGTTATGACAATCCTCTCTTTTTTCTTCTTGATCCCATTCGCGTTCGCGTTAGAAGGTGTCAAGTTTACGCCCGAATACCTGCAGCTTGCTGTGAGTATAATTAAGATTAGAATAATAGAAATAAGTTAGTCTTTTTTGATGTTTTATAATATGTTTGTAACATTTTTTTCTGTAGGCAAGTCAAGGTATAAATGTAAGAGACCTATGTTTGAGAACTATCTTGACTGGCATATGCTTTCATAGTTATCAACAGGTATATATAATTTTACCAACCATAATCATAGTAGATTTCACAATTGTTCAACCTTTAAAGAACTCCAGTTTCAAATGCTACAAAATTTTAAAATAGAAACAGGAAAAAATGGGTTTTGAAAACCGTTCAGTTTTTGTTTTATCGGTATGAAACTTTAGACCTAATTTCTTTTTGGAATATTGGATTATAATAATCTAAACTTTGTCTTATTAGCCGGCGCTAAGCCAAACTTTAAAAATGTACCACGGCAATTGCAAGTTTCGACCTATTGTCTGTAAACGAGCTTTTCACTAACGAAATCTTTTTTTTTTGTTAGAAAAGTGGTTGAAAAGTAGTTCGTTCGTTATTTTTGGTAGAAAAAATTGGTTTAGTTCGTTTATTTTTGTTAAAAAAGTAATCCAATTTGTTTTTTTGTTAAAAAAAATAGTTCGTTCGTTTATTTTTGTTAAAAAGAAGTTTGGTTCTTTTATTTTTGTTAAAAAAATTTGGTTCGCTTATTTTGGTCAGAAAAAATTAATTTTAATTTTAAAATAATTTTTACCACATAAGCAATTCACATCGCTATTTTTGCCACACCATCGTACACGTCATGAAAAACTAACAAAATCTGATCCCGTTAGTGAAAAGCTGTTTGGCAGCTAATATGTCTAAACTTGGGACTGTTGTGCTACATTTTAAAGTTAGTCTTACCGCCAGTTAATGAGACAAAATTTGGATTATTAAAATTCAATATTCCTTTTTTTTGGTTGATTATTCACATTTTGATATAAATTTATTTGGGCTACAACATTTTAATTTCTTATAAACCACTCAAAATCCGGATTTTTTTATTATAGCTAAATTGAAAGCAAACTGAAAAATATGGTTTTTAAAAAGAACATAAAACCAAACTAGGATGAGTAAATGGTGTTGGGCACTAGTTTCAAAACGAGCATTTCAATACCAGAAATTGGGATCGGGATTTTCGGGATCGGTACCAGTATTTACCTAATTTTTGCCTAAATTTCGGTACCAGTACCAAGTCTTTGGGAAAATCGGGATTGGTACCGGTTCGGTACCGAACTCATCCCTAAACCAAACCACCGGTTTTTTATTGGGTTTGATTATTGCGGTTATTCTGGTTACGATTCGATTTTATTTAGTTATAATTTCTTTTAAAACTACTACACATGTGAAACTTGATTACTATTTTATGAGCACATGTTTTGGGCAAACAGGTTTCATACATGATTCTAGGAAAGGTTTCACCAGTGACACATGCGGTAGCGAACAGTGTGAAGCGTGTGATACTCATCGTGGCAACTGTTATCTTCTTTCGAACACCGGTTTCTCCCATCAATGCAATTGGTACAAATGCTTACAATATTTGCTACAATATTTAACTTCTATAACACGTTGATGGAACTCGGTTGCTTTAATATTAGGAACCGGTTTGGCCCTTGCTGGAGTTTTCTTGTATTCGAAGGCAAAGCGGATAAAGCCAAAGGTTACTTGACTTGTACTCCAAGAAAAATAGGTTGGGCATTATGATTATCTTTAGAATGATTGTACATAACATTGAGGAGCAGTTTTTTTTATTTTAAAATGATGATAATTTAGGATTCACCTCTTTAAATTAGATTTTGTAATCGACTTACAAGATAATGAGATAATGATAAAACACAGTTTTAATATTTAACCTATAGTAGGGCCAATTGATATGAACAACAAATATTGTGGAATATGAAATCAAGAATCTAGAATACACAATTTGGATATGATGCCCTATTTATACCACCGCCGACGGATATCTATAATCCGATGTGCTCTTTCTTAACGCGACACAATACTTGCGGTATAAAGTTTTCTTGAAACGTGCTTACTTGTAACATACTAACATGCCCTTAAAAGTCTTGAAATTTTCTTCATTATACCGTGGATCATATATGCAACTATGCTACATGCTCTTGATGATTCTTTTCTATGGATTTTTTTTATTTTATTTTTTCTCATATTCTTGAATACGCATCCAAACAGCGAGCCCATGGTATTTTGTGGCTTTCGGCCCAAACAGATTTTAAAAGAACAGGCCCAACTTGATTGATGAATTTGAGTCCGGGCTACATCACCATGAATCCATGATCACCCTCTAATTCATAATACCAGTTGTCTTAAAACTTAAAAGATAAAACCAATGTTTTCAGACCCGGATCGAACATTCGGACGCCTTACCGGGTCACAGCGACCCGGAACATCGGTTGTATGTATGTATGTATGTATGTATTCTTAACGGCATTTTTTAAACAAACATTTTTGCTCTTCGTTTGAGGGACAAATGAGTAATTTACTCATCTCTCTCTCTCTCTCTCTTCTTTTGAGGGACAAGCGGTTTGGAGCACCATTTCAAACAAAGTTTTACATCAATCGACTCGTATCCTCCTTCCGATCAAAAGCTCTTAAACATTAGTTTGAAATTCGGAATGTATATATACATATATATATAACGTTAAGCCTTTTTTAACGAAGGACCAATGGGGTCAATTTTTTAAAAATTTAGGACGTCAATAACGATAAACTGACTTAAGATTATTATCGATCAATACCAATTAATATTGATTATTAAAATCCCAATAAACCTAATATATAAAATGTAATTGGTATCCATAATAAGCTAAACAACTTAACCCAAAAAAAGGTAGGTTGTCCACATACTAGTCACCCATCACCAATGGCTCAATTTAATTGAGAACCAGCACACCACTCGAATGTAGCATCCTAATAAATTTAAACCCAAATCTTTAGCAACATGTTTTAAGTAGATAGAGATTGACAGGGCTGGTAGGACAAGTCGTGTTCGATACAACATATTTAGCAATACTAGAGAATCTCGGCCCGACACTTTAATTGAACGTGTCATTTTCATAAAACTAACACGGGAATGTTTACATAGAGAGTTGCATCACATGACATGCTTAATCAACAATGTTATTCTCTTAAACATGGACATGCTAATAAGGAAGTTATACGCGAAACTTTTAAATGTAACCGGTCTAGTTACACAAATGACGTGGCATGTCATGTTTAACTGATTAAATAGAAGCAATTTGATAACACAAAAGACATGGCACATTTAACATGATTATTGACAAGGTTCTCTAAACATTGTTAAGAAAACACTAAAAATTAAAGTTATTAGAAGTTACAATCCATGTTTAATTATAAAGTGTTTAATTATATTTTTTGAAACTACACCCTCAGAGTCGAATACATAATTTTTTTTGTTTTCGGGGGAGGGGCACATTATGGATCGGCGGCGACGCGACAAGAGACAAACTGTGAGAAGTCGGAGCGGTTTTTGGTAGGCAAAGGTTGATTCACGATGGCACGTTGTATTTAAAATCAAACATAACCAATTAGGATTATATTTATTTGGTTTGAGCCTTGGCTTGAGGTTTTGGAGAGTGGACATTTAGACTAAACCAATAAATTGGGCTATCTATTACACTACAAATCAAGGCTGCACAGTGCACACTACAAGTTAGATTTGGACAGTGGAGTGTGGACCTTGCCGACCCTCATTTCCCTTTGGATCCGCCTATGTACACAACTATGTCATTTTGTAACCAGTTCATATGTCATTTCAATATCTTAGCCTATTTAACATGAGAACTAAGAAGTTAAACATGTTATGACACGAATATAATTACCATAAACACTAACTTATTTAACTTTGCGTTGAGCCATTTCGCTAAGCCTAAAATTATCAACTCTATCAAATGATAATGAAATGGATAACCATATTTGTCTCAATCCCAGCTCGGAAAGTAGAGAAAAAACATAAAATTAAATACTAATCACGTTATTTTCTGGAAAGAAAGAAAAACGTTTATGTCGACTAAACAAAAAATGAGTCGGTCCCCAATAATAAATGTGTGGAGCACATTTACATACATTTTGGATTTATATATGCCAAGCAAGCAATTATGCTACATCTAAAATAAATCCCCTCTCTCTCTTTTCTTTCTCTTTCTACGTTCGTTTTTGACCTGTTAAACACATAGTCAATGACGTGTTTGGCCTTCAAACACGTAGTTAAAGACGTGTTTAAAGGGGACGTTTTTAGAATCCTAAAGTTCGGATGACAAAAATGAATTATTTCGTCATCAGGACATTCTGAAATTCTCTATAAGCACCCCATATATAAATATATACAAACACGTATATTTATTTAGGTTATAACTATACTAAAAAGACCGATGTGTGACCCTAAGATAAAAATTAGTAGTTAAGACTGAAAGTTACCAAAAAAACAAAAAATATTATGAATAACATAATTAATAATTACAATGAACAAAAATATTGTGAATAACATAATAACAATGAACAAAATTAGCATGGATAACATAATTATAATGAACAAAAACACTAAACAAATAACATAGATGTGTGTTAATCATATGCATTTTACATGTTAAAATTAATTAACAGGTTACAAACCTTATATGAAAGATTTTCATTCTATAATCAACCTCTTTAAACACAAAACAAATAAGTATTCATCTAGACCTTTTGTACTCCATCTTTTTTACCTCACTTATGAACTGTAATTTTTCCTCATATGTGTGGTATATATATATATAGCCACACATATATTCTGGTACAAACTGAGCTTTGTCTAAGAAGAGGTAAAGTACGTTGTTGGTTCTACATACGAGAGCTATTAATTAATGTATTTTTACATTCACATTTGTACATTTGTGTTGTTATACTATATAGTTATGCTTTTAGTATAAGTATAAAGTTGCATAGTTCTTAAACAGCACACTTGCATACTTAAATCCTAAATCATCATACTTTCTTAATAATAAATTATATACTTTTACTAGTTGATATATATATAATTGGTTCCCTAACCATGTTGACTTGTCATTTTTGTATCTATATGCCAGCAAACTAAACTACAGCCAATCTCACTATATAACATATAAATAAATAAATATTTCTCCCTCTCTGCAGACCACATATATGATATACACAAATATACAATCAAAATCTCATTTATTTTTTTCTTACACAAACAAGAGATGGAGAGTTGTGCATTAACACTCTCTAGATCCTCTCTAGATTTAAAACCTTTAAACCATATCAACTGTAATAACACCAGACCTAAAGTCATACCAATTAGCATCAACTACAAAACCACAAATTCAAATCATTCTGTTCTCTCTTTTACATCATCTTACTCAGCATTTTTCAACAAAAGATTTCACCATGAATATTATTATTCTCCGGTTGTTAGAGCTGCTGCTTCTGCTGCCAATGAAACCTCGGGCGAGTCTACGGATCCGGCTAAAGTTGGCAAGACTTTACAACTTGCAGCCATGTTTGGAGTATGGTACTTGTTGAATATATACTTTAACATCTTCAACAAACAGGTTTATTTCTTTTCCACTGTAATTACAAATCAATTTTATCTTTATAGTTTATACCGTAAATGTAAATCGGATATGTATTAATTTATATATTTTTTGAACGGCAAATATTACACCATTTTTGTCTGGAACTTGAACCCTCACGAGGTTTCACCTTATCAAACACCTTGATACCATTGGGTTACAAGCCCGGTGATGGATATGTATTAACAATATTATAGATAGTTTTTATTTTTGTACCATAACTGTAATTTGGATATGTAGTAATTAATGTATTTCTTTTTGAACGACAAATACTACACCATTTTTGTCTGGGACTTAACCTTATGAAATACCTTGATACCATTGGGTTACAAGCCCGTGGATATGTATTAATATTACGAATAGTTTTTATTTTTGTACCATAAATGTAATTCGGATATGTATTAATATATTTCTTTTTGAACGGTAAATACTACACATTTTTGTCTGGGACTTAACGTTATCAAACACCTTGATACCATTGGGTTACAAGCATGTGAATATGTATTAATATTAAATGTAATGTTACTTTTATTTAGGAGAAGGAGAAGTATGCAATTAAGGGACGATGATGTAGATTTAGAATGTTAGAAGATATATAAAAATAAAGATATTCCAATTAATTGGTGAATAATTGAACATAATACTTTAGCTTTTGATAAATAAAAGCAGAAAGGGTGAAAATACTTTAATGAATTGATTGTACATATATGCATTATATATACTATAGGTACTCAAGGTTTTCCCGTACCCAACCACGGTTACAACGTGTCAGTTCGGGTGCGGTACGCTTATGATTTTGATTATGTGGACACTTAAACTTCATCCGATACCAAAGTTTCATAAATCACAGGTTAACTTATATTATTAATTCATCATGCTACAAATGTTTAATGTTTCTTTCTGCTTCTAATGTTCAAAATGTTTTATATATGTAGATTGTACCTGTTTTAGTGTTGGCAGTAGTACATACAATGGGGAATCTTTTAACTAATATTAGTTTGGGAAAAGTTGCAGTTTCTTTCACTCATACAATTAAAGCCATGGAGCCTTTTTTCACTGTTTTATTCTCTATACTCTTGCTTTCTGAGGTCAGTAATTCAATACTGGTAATATTTGAATTTGTATAAATGATTGTTTGAAATTGTTACTTGTATATGCTGTTGGGTTTGGTGGAGGCCTTTGTGTCAATTCTTCATCGGGTTCCTTCAGGGGCGGCTCCGAGAATGCAAAAAAATTTGGGGCCGAAGGCGAAAATTTTTTTAGGCATTAAGTAGAAAGAGTATTTTATTATGTTTAAACAATTTAATTTTTATATGAGCTTACTTGGTTTTAATTTGGGTTGTGTAAAAAACTTTTGTATATAAATAGGATTAAAGTAATACTTCTTTGCCACTAGGCCAAGCTAGTGGTTGTGTAATTGAGTTTAAACACTAGACATACATATTGTTTTAATAAAAATACATTTAATTTAAAAATAAATAAATTTGGGCCTAGCGAGGTGTCGGGCCTGTGGCTGTCGACCACCCTGACACACCTTATGGTCGGCCTTGGGTTCCTTTCTTTAGTTGAAGACCACTAAGGAGCATTGCCGGACCTACACTATAAGTGTAGGGGTCGGTTGACCCTGTAAATAATTTTTAGAGTTATATATATATGTTACCCGACCGACCTCACGAAATTTTAACACCGACTCTTTTCGGCCCTTGTGAATTTTATTGGGTCCGCCACTACTAGGGCGTTGGCCCTAGTATCCTAAATAGAAACCCGATTTATCTTTTATTGTTCCACAAGATCTAGACTAGTCTCTATATGTTCATATCATACTTATAATATATCATCACGAATGTTGAGAGCATAAAGCAATAATAAAAAATCCTGGTTGCAGCCCGTTGACGTAGATCACCTAGATTGAACCACGTAAATCCTTGTGTGTCGTGGTAGTTTATTTTGTGCATTTTGATAATGTGTTTTGCTTAACTGAGATCCTAACATATGTATGCATGTATAGAGACCGACAATATGGGTTGTGTCATCTCTGGTACCTATCGTCGGCGGTGTGGCATTAGCATCCTTCACTGAGGCTTCATTTAACTGGTTTGATACCAAAACTTTTTTTTAATTAAATGGACAAAAAATTATATAATCATGTATATGCTTAGAGTTGACCTATTAACCATCATATGTGAGTGTTACAGGGTTGGTTTTGGTAGTGCAATGGCCTCAAATGTGACCAACCAATCGCGTAATGTGCTTAGCAAAATGTTTATGATTAACAAAGAGGTACACTTTCATAATTTCATTAATCAACCAACATATACATAATACTTGTAAGTTGTAACCTGTGCTAATATCAAGTGATTAATGACAGGAAGCTTTGGATAATATCAATCTCTTCTCGGTTATGACAATCGTCTCCCTTTTCATGTTGATCCCATTTGTGTTCTTGCTAGAAGGCGTCAAGTTTACGCCCGAATACCTCCAGTTTGCTGTGAGTATAGTTATAATCATAGAAATAAATTAGCATTTTTGATGTATGTTGATATGTTTGTAAAAATTTTTTCTTTAGGCAAGTCAAGGTGTAAATGTAAGAGATCTATGTCTAAGATTTGTCCTGAGTGGCATCTGCTTCCATAGTTATCAACAGGTAATTACAGTCATAGAAATAAAATTAACCATAGTTTAAATTTACCCTACATCACCGTAAATAATAGTAAACAAGTTTCACAATTGTTCCACCTATGGCCACTCTAAACAGCTCAAGTTTCAAATGCTACGAATTTCTAAAACAAAACCGAAAATATGATTTTTGGGTTTGAAAAACCGTTTGGTTTATGTTTTTTGGGTTTCTGTTTTACCATTTTGGCATGAAAATTTCGTGTCGGAAAAAAATGACTAATAGTAATGAATTTCGGCCTGAAACTTTGGACCTAAATTATATTTCTAAATTAACATTTAGTTGATTATTACACATTTTGATCTAATATTTTTGGGCTGCATTATTAATTAACTTCTACGTTTTGTTGGTCAAAATATAAAAATAAAAAATAAATCAAAATTATTAATTTCTTATGAATTACTTGAAATTGGTTTTTCTGTAACGGTTCAATCGGTTTTTCGGGATTTTGTTACAATAAACCAAAACTGAAGTGAAAATATGCCTTCCAAAAAAAAGAAATATAAGCCAACCATCGATTTTTTATTTGGGTCAGTTATATCTATTCGACGTCGGTTATTCCTATTATGATTGGGTTTTTGGTTTTGTGCGCATCTCTACAAGTGTGAAACTTGACAACTATTTTAAAAGCATTCGTCTGTGTTTGGGCAAACAGGTTTCATACGTGATTCTAGGATTGGTGTCACCGGTGACACATGCTGTGGGGAACTGTGTGAAGCGCGTGGTGGTGATTGTGTCATCTGTTATCTTCTTCCAGACACCGGTTTCTCCCATCAATTCTCTCGGTACAAATGCTTACAATTTACTACATTCAACTTCTATAACGCATTTATGAAATTGAACTTTAATTTCAGGAACTGGTTTGACCCTTGCCGGAGTTTTCTTGTATTCAAAGGCAAAGCGGATAAAACCAAAGGCTGCTTGACTTGTACTCACAAGTAAAAAGTCGTTCGACAAGAGTCTCCTTGGATTGATAGTGCATATGCATAATAGCATTGAGGAGCACTTTCATTTATGTGAAAATGCTTATAAATCCAGGGTTTCTTTATATATTTATTAACCATGATTCCTCTTCTTAAATATAGACGTATACCGAATTACAAGATAGTGAGATATTGACACACTAGAACAATGACTAAAAGGCAAACTTTTAAGATAAACAATATATTAGATAACTTTTTTAAGGGTTGTGACTATATAACAAAACCTAGAAAGAAAATGTACAAATCACATAGTGTTCAAGTGGTACCAATTGACAAAATTAAAACTACAATTGTTGGACCACTATAGCATAGTGATGGTTGTTGAAAAACTTGCCACCACGCGCTTTCTATATATACCAACATGTGGTTAATACACATATATAACGTTTTTTGTGTCCTCGTCTGGAGCTAATTGAGGATGGCTAAAACTTCACTCAACGAGATATAGACGAAAAATGATAGCTTAACCACAAAATGAACACAGACGAATTGCAACCTTGTTTTAACAACGTTTCTACATTTAAGTTTCTATTAATTCCCTTTAGCCAAAAAAAAAATCTTTGATGGCAACTGTTGCATCCAAACGAAATTTTCATCATTTAGAGGATCAATTTCTAACCTAATTTCTTGAAACGAGAAATCACTTGTCGCCTCCCGATAAAACCCAGTCGGGGCATCCGTATTGGGGCGTCACCCATGTTTTTTGCGCCAAAAACGCCCCCACACCACTACGAGTGGGCCGTTTTTTGAAGTGTTTTTGGCTCTGCCCGTTGTTGGGATGACGGTGTTTGGGGCAAAAGGTTTGGTCAACTGACCAATCATATCTTTCCTTCATTTTTAAATTTTTAATTATCTTAAAGATCATTTAAACATTAGAACTTGGAGGGGTTTCAACCACTTCGCATAAAACTAGAAAAGCCCCGCGTCTACGTTACATAAAAAATGGGCGTTATAGCCGCTCCATTACGGATACCCTTATCTTCACGGTCAGATATGTGTGATTACCGAATGGCTAGGCGTTTTTGTCGTTCTGTTGTCTCCGATTCATCTTGTGGATCTCTTCTCCAGTTCACAGATAGGTAATAAATTGGAATGCTGCCAAGAAAAATTTAACTAATGTTATTCTACCACTGAAAGGTAAAGTTTTGGCTTACCATGATGAGAGTTTAGATTCAAAGACTTCAATGACGGGAATCGAGTTCCTGCTTAGGTTCATGTTCACACCCCTACAGGTAGACCCGAGTAGTTGAAAGGGTATAAACCCGGCTAACAAAGGTTGAAAACTCCAGACAAAGTAATGATGTAGAATGTATTCCCTAATTCTAACTCGGTTGAAACGAGGGCAGTCTAAACCCATTGCAATACATATATATAATATAATTATTCGAACTTGATGCCATTGTAATGGTGCACTAAACGAGTCACTCAAAGATTACCACAACACTTTCGACTAGCGGTTGCACAGGGCGCATCTTCAAGTTGTTTCAACTGAAATCACTAAGGTAAATTCTTAAGCAAAACAAGACAATGCCAATAACACACTTTTTCAACCATAATGCATAAATGCCTGCATGATCTGCATCTTCATTTCATGATTCTACGAAATGTAGCTCTACAAATAACATTGTAAATTTGTATTATATCTCTTTATATGATATAATCATAATCAGAAAGCAGCTTTTAATCATGTTAAAGAGTTAATATATATATGAAACGACGTAACATACTACATAAAGCATTAAGATTCAAGCCCTGGTCTAAGGTGAACATAAAAACAGGTAGGCAACAAAGTTGAACAACAAATAAGCATATGAGGATAACATAACATAACATATTACACAACAATAATAATTTAAGTGACTTAGAAGCTAAGGAAGGCGCACTGGTTGCGAGCATGTTCTGGTATCAGTTTAGCCAAAAGTTCCAAAGATGCCCCTTTCAGCTCTGTCAATTTACCATAAACCGAACCAGTTAATGAACAATTCCAATGCAAACAAACACATGATCATTAGAAATAATAACTAACCTTGAGACTTGAAATTGAAGAGTGGTGGCAAGGGCCTCCCGTTTGGAAGACGCGTGTTTGGATCACGAAGTTCGTTGAAGAAAGGGTGGATACATGCCTCCAACTGATGAAACAGTTTGTTATTTATTATACAAGAACATCGATATACAAATATTTACAGTGAATTAAAATAGTTTGAAATAAAAGGTTATGTGCACTTACAGCAGTGCACCTCAAGGTAGGAGAATATTGAAGGAGTCTTGAAACAAGATCTACGGCTTCTGGCGGGGTCCGCTTGTGAAAAATCTATGTAAGAAAAGTGAAGTTGAATTAAATATAACATAATAACAGTTTAAAAATGCAGGTGCAAGTGAAATTGAAAAGTAAGTAATAATTATCCTCACTTTGTGCCAAGGGTGAGCTTTGATTTGTGGGAACTTAAATTCAGTGTAGTTTGGATTCATGCATTTAATTTCTTCACGGGTCGGTGTACCAAGAACCTAAAAAGATGATTAAAAAAACAAATAAATACAAAACAGAAGAATTTTTATTTTCAAGGTAAACATTTTTTGTATAAAGTGATAAAACTTGCCTTGATGATCTCTACGAGTTGGTCAACTCCACTCTCACCAGGAAACAGAGGCTAAACAGTACAATGGAAATAGATTTAAAAAAAAGAAATATTTCATGACGTATAATTAACAGCTCAACTAAAGAGAGTATTATTATTAACGTAGATAACCTGTCCTAGAAGCAGTTCAGCAAGAACACAACCGACCGACCACACATCAATGGCAGTTGTGTATTCAGTTGCCCCAAAGATGAGTTCAGGCGCACGGTAATACCGAGAACATATATATGATATATTTGGTTCGCCTTTCACCTGTTCATTCAGACAATATAAAATAAAATCAACAAAGTAACAAAAACATGTTATAACATTATAACTAATGACCAAACATATATATTACCAGAACTTTCGCACTTCCAAAGTCACATAGTTTGAGCTGGTGGGTATGAGGATTCGCCTGCAAGTAATATTTTTCAATATATTCAAACTTGTTTTATATTTTAGACGGGAGGGAGGGAGGGAAGGGGTGAGGTTGATAGAAGCAAACCAGCAGATTTTGAGGCTTAATGTCTCGGTGGCAGATGCCCATTGAATGAATATATGCCAGTGCTCTAAAAATCTGAAAACAACAGAGCATCATTGGTTCATATATGAAAAGGGAATGTGAATATAAATAAGAATAAATGAAGGTTCGTATATGAAAAGGGCAAACCTGATAAGTGTATAGTTTGACATAAATCATGGGCATTCTTTGATTGGCCTTGCTATAGTGTCTAGCCACACGATAAGCTGTTTCTGGTACATATTCTAGAACCAAATTGAGATAAAGTTCATCTTTGTCTGTAGTTGAAAAGAAGCAATGTTTAAGTGAAACAACATTGGGATGATCAAGAAGTCGCATCGTTTGTAATTCCCGGTTTTTATAACGTTTATCCTGCAATACTTTTTTAATTGCAACAGCTTCTCCAGTTTCTAAGCATTTAGCCTGCATACATCACAAATTGTTTATGAGGTATGTAAAAGATTCTTCTTTTGAGGTATTTTTCGAGGTAAATTAAAATATTACCTGAAACACAATTCCAAAAGAACCCTGCCCAACCACACGCTTCGCCATGTAGCTTATTGTCTGAAATAATAGTCACAAGGTATTTAAACAAGTGGAATCATATCTAAAGTCTATCTTATACACAACCATATAAACACTTTATGAGGTGTGTAAAGACATAAAGTTACTTGTTTGGGTTGACCATTTCTTCCTCCAATAGTAGTAACGATAATATGACCAGTTTCAGTGCCATTTCCGTTCACTACAGTTGCTTCCATTTCCTAAAATAGGCAACTTATATGTGAGAGATGTAAAAGAGATGCACCCAAGGAATAAAAAACCAAATTGCAAAAAGTAAATGAAAAGAAACTGTGTAGAAGACACAAGGAGCAACCTTTTCCACCTTGTCATCTCGGATTTTCATTTCATTGATTTCTTCAGGCAATTTGTCAACAAACATTGAATCACCATCTACTTTTTCGACCGTTGGATGAGCCATTCCACCAGAAGCCATAATTGTGGAAGACCGAATAGTATAATGTATTTCGTGTCACTTAAGCATCACCCGTGTTAAAAAGCGTCTGTAAAACAAAAAAATCATAAGAAATCATTAAATAACATCTACTTCAGAGTTATATAGAGATCCTTATAATCCAGAAGCATGAATCAAAATTGCATAGTGGCTAAAACAAATTGTGACATGTGTAGCATCTAGAGCATTATGGAAAGAAACAGAAAGCTGCTGTCATTTTCGGTTTGTCAAAACCTACCACTAGCTGCAACTTTTAGTCACAAATAGCTATTTATTGATTGATTTTCAAACAAGGAGCCACATCCTTTAATTCATATTTTATACACTCCCCTATTTTCAGGTAAATTTTCTACCAAACTTGCCCTAATTTCAATAAACATGTTCCCTAACTTTCAAACAACAACTAACGACTAAAAGCTATCCTAATAACCATATAACAGAAACTGAAAGCAATATTAATCACAGAGAAAACAAGATTCCGTAACTTCTGAAGCCCTAGTTCAAATCATGAGCTTGAACATTTCATGATACTATTACTTCCAAAATCACTCGTGTTAAAAAGCATTTGTATAACAATAAAATCACAACTCATCATTAAATAACATCTTCATTAAAGTTATCTAGAGATCCCTATGATCCAGAAGCATGTATCAAAATCGCATAGTAGATAAAACAATACATGGCATGTGTAACTTCTAGAGCATTATAGAAAGAAACCGAAAGCCGTTTCATTTTGAGTTTGTCAAAACCTACCACTAGCTGCAATCTTTTAGTCATAACTCATAAATAACAATTTATAGTTTGATTTTCAAACCAGCAGCTACATCCTCTAATTATATATTTAAACACTCCCCTAATTGCAGGTAACCTACCAAAGCCCTAATTTCAATGAATATGTGTCCTAACTTTCAAACACCAACAACTAGCGACTAAAAGCTATCCTATTAACCATAAAACAGATATTGAAGGCAAAATTGATCACAGAGAAATCAAGGCTACATAATTTCAGAAGCATGGATGAAAGGTAATACAAATTATGACATCTGTAGGATCTAGAGCACCATGGAAAAAAACCGAAATCCATTGTCATTTTGAGTTTGTCTAAAGCTACCACTAGCTGCAAGTTTTAGTCATAACTCATAAATAACAATTTATTGTCTAATTTTCAAACCAGGAGCTACATCCTTTAATTAAACTTTATGCATCCCATTTTAGCAGCTAACCTACCAAACTTGCACTAACTTCAATGAATATGTGCCCTAACTTTCAAACACCAACAACTAACAACTAAAACCTATCCTAACAACCACATAACACAAAATTAGGGCAAAATTGACCACAGAGACAACGAGATTGCGTAATTTCTGAAGTTCTAGGTCAAATCATACTCAGTTCTAACTTTCTAATCTATCCACGTGATTACACAAATAAACTAATACAATAAGTAATAAATTCGATATATACGGATATACCTGTGATCTGTAGCTAAAACAGCTCGGAATCTGCAAAACGCCGACAAAACTCTAACACCGTACCAAAACAACCGCTAAAAAACCGAAATCTTTTCTCATTTCGAGTTTGTCAAAACTCAAAACCTACCACTAGCTGCAGCTTAGTCATAAATAACAATTTACAGCTTAATTTTCAAACCAGAAGCTACATCCTCTTAACTTATATCTTTTACACTCTCCTATTTACATGTAACCTACCAAAACTTGCCCTAATTTCAATAAATATGTGCCCTAACAACTAAAACCTATCATAACAACCACATAACACAAAATTAAGGCAAAATCATACTCAGTTATAATCTAATTACAAAACTACACAAACAAACTGATTCAATAAGCAATAAATCCGATATATATACCTGTAATTTGTAGCTAAAACAGCTCGGAATCGGTAAATCGCCGATCGAATTCACCACCGGATCAAAACAACCGCTAAATAATTGAAATCGGAACGTAACGCCGGTGAATTTGATGCTTCTGAGACTGCGATTCAATAATAATAATAATATTAATAATATGTTTTGTATGATGAAGTTGAATTGATTTGATTTGTTGCAGGCGGATTTGAAATGGATTTATGAAATCTGATTTGGGGCGAGTTTAGAGGTCCGTATGCATTGGCTGTATGGGTGGGGCCCGTGGTGGGATTGGTGTGAGTTTTTGTGTTGTTGAAGTTTTGTAGCCGTTGATCTTTTTGGGTGTGGCTTTTTAACGGTTGGATGAGGGTGCTTTATGTACGCCTTTAGTTGGAAACTTGGAATCATTTAATGATGTATTTCAATTTCAATTTCAATTTCTATAAACCACAATAACTGTTAAATTATAAAACGAGCCGAGCCGAGCCGAGCAAAGCTAGATCGGTTTAAACCCCTGAGCGTACCCTGGTTTGGCTAGCCTTGGTTTTGAAACTGAGTTGAAAATCTAAGCCATGGCTCAGCTTGATTTTAATTGAACTGGCTTTAGATTAATTTGATTTGGCTTAGTTTAAAAAGGAAATTCACTAAAAGTATTTAAATATTATAGAATTGAAGATGGTTTTGTAATTTCAAATTGGGATGTGTTACTGGAATCAACAAACGACAATAGTTTGTTTTTATAAGAGTTTTAATAAAGTAAGATAGCCGGTCTAAATGTATCAAGAGAAAATACACATTCCACTCTCATCTTGGTTGCTATGGTGGTGTCTTGCTAGATTTTTCTGCTAAAACTTAAAATGGGACAACATATTTGGGCATAATTAGCTTAATAACCAACGTTGATTGTTAAAATATTGTTCTCGTGATTATCCACCTTTTTTACTGTGTGCGCTCCAAAACCTAGACTTCCAATCAAAAAACAAAGATTCATATCCACCCTACATGTTCATTGTTATAGTGTCATCGAAATTGGAAACGATGGTGTGGCAAGAGAAGCCTCGAACCCGAACAAACTACCCGATGACACCATGAGTACCCTAATATTTGGCCTAGTGACACATATATAGCTTTGATGGGTCCTAAGCTTTTAGAGCTTTAAGATATCAAGACCATTGTTCATTTTAAAATTATGAAATTAACCATGGTAATGATTCAGGAGTAAAAATTGATTCACAATATATACATATGACATGTTCTCTAAAAGTCTAATTCTCAACTATCAATAGATAGAGAACCTAAAAGTTAAATACAAAGTTATCACTTTAAATATAAGGGCAAATGGGGTGGTTAGTTGGTCACTCAAAGTACCCTTTTTCGCAAATCTCACAATATCATGTCTTTTCGTCATCTAAACCACTTAGATTATGTGTAGTGGGTGATTTGAGGGGGGTTTTGGGATGGAGCTCTTTGTACATACCCCCCCCCCCCCACCGCCATTTTTCAAATCCATCAATGAATCAAATTTATTCACACAAAAACTAACCAATAATACATTTATCTTAATTATATTTAATTTATGTTATAATAAATGAGTAATGATCAGAGATGCTCCATCTACTACAACTATTTTTGATAAAAAGACGTGTCACAAAGCGCAAAATACTCTCATAAATGCTCCATTCACTAAACATGGTTTTAAGTTGAAGGAAACACTTCACCCAACTACCCCATCCGTCTCCTCTCTACACACACAATCATCTGTCTCTTCCTCGAAATAATCGACCACTATTCTACGAAAAAGAATGCCCGAATTAAAACATTAAGTTAACTGCGAAAGGTTGACTATCAGGTATAGGTACCCGAGCAACGTTTACCGACTACAACCCGCTTCCATAGTAGATCTCATTATACTCCAAAACATAAAAAAGTTGTAGTTGACTAGTTGCTTGTTTCTACCACACCAACCAACCCATTCCGATCCAAAATGACATCTCATACATATATTCAAATTCAATCCTCACTCGTTCACAATTCCCTATGCATCTCTATCTATCCTTTGACCCCACTCACTCTTATCTTGCCCACTCCTTCCGGATAACCCACCAATCGACTCCAACACATATTTTATTTACAATAACCTTTTTTTTAAAAAAAATTTAATACCATCACAAATATTACTCACCTTTTATTATTATTATTATTATTATTATTATTATTATTATCGTAGAGAGAGAAACAAAACAGTTTAAAGAGAGAGAAAGTGTGATTGGCGGATTATAATGGGCAGAGCGTTTGTGTATGTAATACTTGGTGGAGGAGTTGCCGCCGGTTATGCAGCTCTCGAGTTTACCAAACGAGGTGTTTCTCATGGTGAACTCTGCATCATCTCAGAAGAACCTGTAATTATTTAATTCATTACTAACTAATTATTATTATTATTATATTATTCGTCCTTGTTTTCATCGATTTTGTTATTAGTTTGTTAGTTAGTTACGGTGTTTGGCTAAGCTGTTTAGGAATTTTTTCAAATTGCTTATTTGCTTTAAAAAAAACAAATAAGCAGTTTTCAGAAGCTTAGCCAAACACGTTAGTTAATAATTAATATTAAGTTAATTTGTTTAGTCCGATTTCGTATTCGTAATTCGTTGATTTCATTAATCATCGCGTTTGTTGATTGTTGAAATTCAATGATTGATCGTTGATGTTTGGTTTGGTTTAGTTTAGTTTAGTTTGTTGCACGCAAGGTGTTTGTTGAAATGCCTCACGTGTTTGCGTGTGGAATTTCAAGTGTTTTCACATCTAATTGTGACCTCTCACTAGTAATTATCTAATTGGTTAATTATTTTATGCATCCTTGTTTTCATCGATTTTGTTAGTTATCTAGTTATTTAGTTAATATTAACAAGTTAATTTGTGAATTGATAATTCATTGAATAATTGATTGTTGATGTTCGGTTTAGTTTCCTGCACGGAAGGTGTTTGTTCAAATGCCTCATGTGTTTGCTTGTGGAATTTCAGTTTAGAGAAACTATTAGCTATATGGCTGTAGACTTGAATTGTTCGTGTTCGATGGGAAGTGCGTTTATGTTTGATCGATTAACTAAATGAATGAACACGAATAGAGGCTTTGGCTATGTTCGTTCAATTTTGTTCGTGAACGTTTGTTTATCTTCATTAATGTTTGTTCATTAAAAGTTTTTAATGTTTTTTAATGACATTTGACTTTTTAATGTTATCAGTAGCTTTAGCAAACTGTTGACACTGACTGTTCACGAACAAGTTCTTTCCTTAATGAACGAACTATTGACACTACCATTATATGAGTATTATCTGATTAATTTACATTTAAAATTAACATATAAACAGCCAGACCGAACTATTGACACTAACCATTCTCGGTTAGTCGAATCAGATAAAACACAGTGTGTCCTCATTTATGTTCGTTTGTTTGTGTTCGTGAACCATTCACGTACAAGTTAATTTCCTTAATGAACGAGCACGAACAAGAAATATCTTTTGGTTAGGTCTTCATGAACCTTTGTTTGTTTGATAAAAGCTTAATGATTAATGAGCGAACATGAATAAGACCTTGTTCGGTTTGGTTTGATTCGTTTACAGCGCTAGTTAGTTATCTTTTGAATTGGTTTTGCAAAATTAATTGATAGATGGAGCATAATTCAACTTAATCCATTGATTGGTATTGCTTTTTGAATTGTATTTTGCAACAAGCCAGTGTATTTTGATGTAACTTGGAATTTATTTTAAGTTGTAAGCATTCTGGTCTAATAATTCATTGATTGGTAATTTGGTATTGGTTTTTGTTGATGTGTATATGTTGTAATATGCAGGTGGCTCCATATGAGAGACCTGCACTCAGCAAAGGCTTTTTACTTCCAGAAGGTGTTTCATGTTATATTTTTGTTTTTTATATAAATTATGATTTATCGCTATTGCTTTAGTCTTGGTTCTTTGTGAAATTCAAAATTATTAACATTTTCCTCTTTTTAATTTGTGTTTTTTTTTAATTTGTGTTTTGTGTTTGCTTTGCATAGATCCTGCGCGTCTTCCTGCATTTCACACTTGTGTCGGTGCTAATGAAGAAAGATTGACACCAAAGTGGTACAAGGAACACGGTATATATTTGTTTCTTGAATGCCATAACTTCAGTCCAAAGTTGGAAATCTTGTGGTTTATTTTTAACTTGTTCAGTCCAAAAAATGAATCTTTGTAACCATTTCAATCACGTGCACTAAAATGTCCTTCTACTTAATATAAAAATCTAACAGAGCTGGTGTCAAAGACGAAAATGGTTAAAAATTGAAACAACAGTGACACAAAGGGTTAAAATTTCTAATTTGGACTGAACTAGTTAAAATGGCCAAACTTTAGGGAGGAAAAGAGTACTTTACTCAAGTATGTTTGATCAGCAAGTACCAGTACAAACATTATCATTGTTTAGAGATTCACCTGATGATGAAATCATAATACATAATTATTTTCAGGAATCGAGCTTATTCTGGGCACTCGGGTAAAGTCCGCTGATGTGAGACGTAAAACATTACTCACCGCAGCAGGAGAAACCATTAGCTATAAGTTTCTTATCATTGCAACAGGTGCTCGGGTACTGAAACCACTTCTCATTTCTCGGAACAGTATTATCCTTCATTTCTCAACAATCTATAAAACAAAAATTGTATGGATTAACAGGCTTTGAAACTTGAAGAGTTTGGTGTAAGTGGATCAGATGCTGAAAATGTATGTTATCTACGCGATTTGGCCGATGCGACCAGGCTGTCGGACGTGATGCAAACCTCTACTGGTGGTAATGCGGTGGTCATTGGCGGTGGCTACATTGGAATGGAGGTTGCTGCATCTTTGGTTATAAATAAGATTAATGTTTCAATGGTGTTCCCTGAACCACATTGCAGTAAGCACTTACATTTTCAAAACCTATATATTTTCTTACTATTTCTAATCTCGTATCCCATTGTCTATGATTTATTTTGTATAATCTATTAAGTTATGATTAAAGTTGAATAATTTAAATTTTTATAGTGGGCCGTTTATTCACCCCCAAGATTGCAAGTTATTATGAAGAATTTTATAAATCTAAGGGTGTAAACTTTGTTAAAGGCACAGTTCTATCATCATTTGTTTTCGATGAAGATGGGAAGGTAAATCTTAAGCTCATTTATCTCGTTTATCTCATTTTAGTCGAATCTGAGTCAAGATTGGTCAACTGATCAAACTGGTTACATGCAGGTCAATGGAGTTAACCTCAAGGATGGAACCAATCTTCCGGCTGACTTGGTAGTAGTTGGAATCGGAATCCGACCAAACACGGGTCTATTCGAAGGTCAACTCACTTTAGAAAAAGGCGGCATCAAAGTCAACAGTCGGTTGCAAACGAGCAACAGCTCGGTGTATGCAGTCGGAGACGTGGCATCGTTTCCCGTCAAGATTTTCGGTGAAAGCCGGCGACTTGAACACGTGGACGCTGCCAGAAAATCAGCCCGGCACGCTGTCACTGCAATAATGGAACCGGACACAACTCCAGACTTCGATTACTTGCCGTTCTTTTACTCTCGGGTTTTCTCATTTTCATGGCAGTTTTATGGAGACAATTTAGGAGAAGTCGTTTACTTCGGTGATTTCTCGGGACCAAGCTTCGGTGCGTATTGGGTGCACAAAGGTCATCTCATCGGGTCGTTTCTTGAAGGCGGGAGTAAAGAAGAGTACGAAGCTATAGCTAAAGTGACGAGGCTTAAACCGGAAATTGATGATTTGAGTGAGCTCGAGCGGCAGGGGCTCGGGTTTGTGGTGGCATTGAGTCAGAAACTGCCGGTGGCACCGGTAGTGAATGTGGGTGGTTCGATGTCGACGGTTGTTTTAGAGAAACCGATGTATCCGTGGCATGCGACTGCTGGGGTGGTAGTGGCAGCAGCAATAGCTGGATTCGCGTATTGGTATGGAAGAAGACGGCGGAGATGGTGAGGAATTTGCTTCCATTGATTCCACTGTTTTGGAGGATTGGAGAAGAAGAAAGTTAATGTAAAAGATTGATAAAACTACTTAGCATTATCAGCATTCTATTATGTAACAATGTATCCTAAGAAAACATATTTAATTTCTTGTTATGAATTAAATATAACATATCAATACCATGTAAAAAGACATAACTTTCTGAATCTGTATAAGGTGCTGCATGACTTATTAACATCCAACATAATAGATTGATACTCATACAAGTACTTATTGTCAGAGTTATGTTCTAAGACTCCACGTGGCAAGTGGTATCAAAGCAGGTCGAACCTTGGATACGTTGGAACGCCGAACGTGTACACTCAACTAAAAAGAGCTTAAAAATGTTGAAAATGAGTTATGCAATGGTGGTGGGAGAAGACTAAATGGTCTTTGTACGCCACGAACATGAGATCGTGAGCGCCGCCCTAGTCCAGTGTCAGTGAAGGCAGCATGTTCGTGTTAAAAGTTTTACGGTGTGGCAGAGCCGTAACCTGTTTTGAAGTTTGCTAACTTGGCGTACGTCGGCATCACATAATCTGACGGCATAATTAACTGACATGGCTAACTCACATTTTGGTTGAACTACTGTGTGTCCCATTTATCAGGGTAGTTTCCTTTCGGTTGGTTTTTTCTTTTATGTTTTGGTCATAACTTGAACATAAAAATAAGGTTCATATCATCATTTTTTTCTCACCCTCAAACATTATCTTTATAACTTTTGTGAGGGTACTATAAGATCTTATACATATAATGGAACCATACCGGATTAAATATCAAACTAAAATAATTGAACCATACAAAACATGATTGTCCGGTTATGATTTCTTTAACAATTGTTTCACACTTCAATAATCATTAATCGTCTTTTTATAGATAATACGTTATATGTCTTACAAAAAATATCTTAGTATATTTTTCTTAATAGATCAATAGTGTTGCTAATAGTTGATTTATTATGTGAAAGGATTTGAATCCACAAACATCCAAAGCCGATGGTTACCCAAATTAACTAAACCACATTTTCCAATAATCATTAACACGAACCGTTTAAAACTGAAGCGATCTATTATGAAAATCAAAACCGACCCACACGTACCCTAATTTCACCTATTTTACCCGCGTTTATATATTTAAAGATGTTCCCAAATATTGCTAACAAAAACATTAATTCATCATCAAATTTTAAGAGAGAAAAAAGAAAAGAAAAAGGACATACGTGCCCTCATGACCGTTGACTTACAACCGGAGACCGGACAACGACGGACATAATCACCGGAAAATTTAATTGTATTATTTAATATCAATATCTCCACCTGGCATGATAACACTTTTAAAATCAATATAATATAATAATTAATTATTAATTAAACAATTCATACATCTCCTCCATTACAAGTTTCATCCTTCATATAATTAAGCACACTTAAGCACATATTCATATTAATATTCAATTTATTTCTTCTCTACATTTCTCTCTTCCATCATCAACTCCGTCATATCCAAGGCCGCATGCGATCATGATCCACAAGTTACTGGGTGATCAACTGTTAAATTAGTTGCATAATTGGCTTAGAAGGTGATCATTGAGGTAATTACCTATATTCCAATGTTTTCAAACAAGTTATATGCAAATGTTATGTGATTCCATTGAAATTTAATCACATTTTGAATCGATTGATTAATCTATTGTTATCCACTCGTTTAACTTTAACTGAATAAACATACCGATATAAATACTTAATGAGCACATTTTATTTACGTGTTTGTTCCTTAAGAAAATGAATATGTTTGTTCGTTAATCTGGCATCTTATTATTATTATTAACACCCCCCCCCCCCCACACACACACACAAATGGACATAAATAGGCACTCTGATTCTTGTTTGTAAGTTGTCCGAAACTATTCATTATAATTTCGAAATGAGACAAACTTAAACTTAAATTTGAGAACGTCTGATAGATCATAGATGAACTCAAATAATGGCTTGGCCCAGTTTTTCGTTTGCGATATTTAAGTGTTCTTCTCTAACACTTCACGCGGGCACCCCACTAGTAAATATGATATATGATTACATAGTACATACCATTATAAACATAACTATAAATTATAATAAAAGAAATTTAAATTTAAGTAAACGAGGTAACCTTAAACTTAGATTCAAGTTCTTTATGTCCTCATCTACTCACATCGATCACATTCACATATGACATTAGGGTCCCATGAAATTATGTGACATAAAAATTAAAGAAACGTAGATTGAAATATATTCTAGATTTTGAAAAGCAACAAAAAAGGTTTAAAAGAAGAGTTGTAGAGGACTAATAATGTACGAATATCCCACGTGTGGAGAGGACCCACAAATCATAATTCATAAACATATTACTTGTTTTGTTTACTAGGAATCTATTTCATTGTAAAGAATATTTTTATTGAGTAAAAGTTAAAAACATATTATTTAAGGAAATAAAACGTCAAAAGAAAGTGCTTTTGGTGGCAACATTGTTGGTCTATTTTTGTCAGAAGATAAAGAGAGAAGATGAGTAGAAAAATTAGGTTAGTTTTGTGACTATAAGCATAGTTTTAAACTTTACTGCTTGATTACTAAGAAATAATAATATAGTTTTAAACTTTTAATGTCGTTTAAGAAAAAGATTATAACTAATATGGAATGCATGTTAAACATTAATAAAAGACTTCCAAACAACAATATTTAGACTTAACACACAAAAATGTTTATCACGTACAACAGTTGGAATAATAGTTACACCACTTGAGACGAACACAAATGTATGAAAAGTTACACGAAAAGTGTATATTTTCCTTGATATATTTTAGGTGAAAAACTATATTTTCCTTCAGATTTTAGAGGTCTTGTTTCTTAGAATACCTACTTTGTTTATAAATGTTCATATAACTATTAGATATTCTAACAAGTTAATAAAAAGACTAGATATGGTGAACAAACATTTCTAACAAAACTATTGTGTTGTTACAACAACTATACCCAGTAAAATTTCACTCGTAACAAAATTATTGGCAAGGTATGAAAAGGATGGCATATATGTAGACCATACCTCTATTCCAGTACATAAAGAATTGCGCGTTTCCAGGAGACCCCGACTCCAAACATGATATGTGGACATGAAAAGTATATCAATAGTATAGTGTGCATGTATCCAACATGAATAACCAAAACGATATGCATATGAAAAATACTAGAGATATAACCTTAGTAAACTACCAATAAGCAAAGAACTTAGACAAATTAAGAAAGAAAAATAGCAACATCGTTGAAGAGCAACAACACCACTAAGACACATATACTTAAGACACATATATGATTGTGTATATATAACTATTTAAAAACCTCGATATGTTGGAAGGAAAATACGATAGCTTTTGAAATTTGTTTTCATTAATCAAATTGGTCGGCACCATAACCGACTCCAAATAAGGAGGTCTAAGCGTTCAATCGGGACGCTATGTGGATGATTCTAGTTGATTGGTTGCTTCGATTATAGGACAACTACTTCAAACTTAAAATTACTAGCTAAATCAACTTACTAACTTAGCTCATATTGTTACAAGAGCCTCTCCACACATAGTGTCATATTTTTTTAGCATGGCTCACTCACACACCGTCTACACATGCTCTAAAATCTACACTAAGGCTATGTGTAATGGAGGGACTACAAAATGGGGAGATTTGCGTCATGTGACACCCAATCAGCAAATGGTAGGTTTTTGTTTTTGGGGTGTAATGGTGTTGTTGCCCTATACATACATACATATATATATATATATACATACATATACATATATACATACATATATATCTCACAATCAATTATAATAATAAAATCAAAAGGGAAGCAGCAAGAAATAGTCCCACCCCCCTATCGCCACACAAATCGCCAGGGGGTGGGGGAGGCGAGTGTTTGCGGTCCCAGTCGTCGGAAATCGCCCATATTCATCGCCCATTGCATATGGCCTAATGTGTGAAATCATCAAAATTTCCTATCACTTCGTAAGTTATACTTTAACACACATCATAATATCATTAGGCTACAAGTTCTATGGGTAAAAGTATGACATTTAAGAGGCATTATGACATGCAAAGTACGCAATTAAAATGGGAGAGTGATAGTAACTTTAGCATAGGGCGCGTGCTAATGGGTTATCCATCTTCCATTTCTGCGTACACTTTAAGTCCCACATCATTAAGTTACATGAACTTTAGTTTAGTACCCCTTTAGTAAATCCAAGAATCACTATATAGGCATATACATTCATATATTGCATGCTAAAAAAAGTGAATATATAAAATAAAGAAATCATACAAAAGTTTGCATAAAACCCTCTTTCCTTTCCATAATACGATGAATTATTTGTCCTTTGTCTAGGTTAACCTATCACTTGCCACAATTTCAATATTTCAAGATCTCAAATGGGTTGTGAAATACAACCTTACTCATCTCAACCCACCAAGGGAATTAACAAAAGAAGCCATCCAAACCTAGCGAAAGACGACGAGGTGAAGTGTTCGGGAAAGGCATGCCAGTCTTGCACTGCGAGGGTGATTGCTGACTGTGTCGCCGTGTGTTGTTGTCCTTGTGCGGTCGTTAACTTCTTCACACTCGCATTTCTTAAGGTTCCTTGGATGATGGGAAGGAGATATTTGAGTAAGAAAAAGAAGAAAAAAAGGAAGTTGAAGAATGAGGGTAAAGATGGAATATCAAGAAAAGATCAAGGAGAGAATGAGGATTTAGGGAAAGTAACCGCGGTTGAAGGCAAAGACGACGAATCGGGAAGTGGTAAGTATAGTGCAAGGTTTGAAGCTGAGAGGGTTTGGTTAGAATTGTATAGAGTTGATAATTTAGGTTTTGGTAGGGTTTCATTTAGTGGCATCCAATCACTTGGTTAGTTTAATATTCGGTTTGCATCTTGCTTCTATCGGTTTTTATAATAACCTTTTGAAGGTCATCTGTGATTCTGTTAGCACAAGTTATGATTTACCTGATTTCGTTGGTTATATATTAGGCAATTATTGTCACAGATAGCGATTTTACTTCATAGGTTGATGTCTTAATCGCCTCAACATAATCCTATATATAACTTAGCATGATTAATTTCATATTGCTTTAGCGTTTGCTTGCCGTGTTGCATTATGTCTCTTTACCTTTACATCGTACTTCTTCTTCACGTGTTTCAATTCTCTTCAGGACTAACTCTTAACTTTATCACCAAATTGTTTGGCAAAATCTATCTAGCAGTCAAAAGTTATCCCAAGTCTTCATGGGTGAAATGTTAACTTTTCAAGACTTTTATTTCAAAGGACGACTACTTTATTTTCCTTATCACATAACTAGTCATCTTTATATGTGATGTATTTTGTTGGTGTATTATTTGTCTATTATTTGGGTTACTATCAGTAGCTACGTACTTGCATCTATAGACAAGAGTTACATGACACCATAACCACGTATTCTACTTTAACTCGCCCGTTCCACTTATTCTACTAAACACGGGCAAAAATCATGTCCTGCGTGAAAACCCTCTCACGTATCACCAACAAAGTTTAATGCATACACGAAGTTGACTCGCATATAGATTGTTTTATTTGCATGTCTAGGTATTTGTACTCATATTTAATGTATGAATTTTAGACACACAAGACCACATATATCCATAACTCTAAACACATAGAAACAAAGTATCGATATGAATCAATGGTATTTTATCGATAAGGGTGAGTTAAACATATCATAGCTCTTCAAAATAACAAGATCAATTTTTGTTTCTAACTGGTCATTAGGTCAATGATGCGAATGATGTTGTGCAACAATGAACAATGTGCGTACTCGTATCACTTCATAGTAATAGGTTTTCATGACAATCAATGTTCTTATTTTACAAAAGAGTTAGTGTTCTTATCCTTTTTTGTTGAAGTAAAGTTGCATATATGAGTTTTAAATCCTGATCTTTCTGCCTTTACCATTGCATCATATGAAGATAGCGAATAAGTCAGGTAACGGTGACCAAACGTCCTGAAACTGCAACCACTTTTCACAATAGTACATTAGACCATTGATTTTTGTAATTTCAATTAACTTTGAATTAAAACTAAGTGCAAACATCAGCATAGGACATGCCCAATGACGAGTGATGTCCCCAAGTACATGTTAAGTTTCTAACAACTTTTACTATAGGCCCTAAACAAACTGTTTAAAAAATCTTGCCAATAGAATATTTCTAACCACAAAGTCCCATATATCTCTACTATCATTAATACTAATCCAAGTCACAAATGCAAAATAAATTAATAAATAACAAACTGCAAACAAAAATAATTTGCAATAAATTGTCTTCGGGAGAACTGAGAAGCAGTCCTTATTCCATAGATCCTCTATAATCCTTGGCCCACAACAATGCAACAGTTGCAAAGCCCAAAACACCAATTCAACAAAGGTTCTGCCATAAATTATTCTTTTTCCACAAACGTTGGGCTTTTAACTGCCCATTGACAATAGGCCCAAGAATATAGTCAAGTTGGGTAGAGCTAGGGTCGTCCAAACCGCTCGTCGCTCGAACTCGCTCGCCGCTCACTCAGAAATTGCTCGCTTGTTTTTTCGCTCGATTGTAAACAAGCCGCTCTGCTTGGTTCGGTTTTTAAACGAGCCAAGCAACAAGCAAAGGTCTGCTTGGTTTGGTTCGGCTCGAATATTTTAATTTATTTTATATATTATTATATATGAACAAATACATAAATATATAGACAAAACACATAAATATAAGGTTACAAAACTTACAATTTTTAACCCCTTTCCTATTCCGTCAATTTTATAGGTTTATTTGTTCGCTTCAAGTTTTTAAAATACTAGAAATTTGTTTAGATGATTATTATATCTCACTTCAAACTTATTTTTAATAAAAATTTACAATCTACACATTTGTCTAAAAACTACTAATTTATTTATAAAATATATAATTTACCACCTTCAAACTTGTTTCTTGTTAAAACTTTTAAAGTTAAAAAAGAAATAAATAATGCTCTAAATCGCTCGATGTTTGATCGAAAAACGCTCGACTCGATTTTGACTCGTTTCGGTTTTGGCTCGGTTCGAATTTCAGCCGTTCGGTTCGGTTCGTTTGTAAACGAGCCAAGCAACGAGCAAGCCTTCGCTCGGTTCGGCTCGTGAACAACCCCCCTAGCAAGAGCCTAGAGGTGCACAAACATAATATTTTTAGGAACAAGAACCGGTTCCAGATATAGTCAACAAATATCAAAACCCGGTCGGGTAGGAACTGGTTCCGGGTATAGCCTGGTATTTGACCGACTTTTCCGGGCTTTTTTTGGGGGTTCGTTTAGGGTCGGGTCAGGTTTTGACCGGATAAGGGTGGAATCGGTTCCTGTGGGTCTGGTTTCAGGTACAGGTCCGGAGAGAAACACAATACCAAGTTGTACTCGTGGGTAGGGTACATATAGAAACCGGTTTTGGTTCGGGTCCGAAGTCGAGCATTTTGTGCACCTCTATAGTCAACTGCAGCCCAAAAAATAAGTTCGTCAAAATTGTAAAAAAAAGGTCAAAATTGAGCAGATAAGTCAACATATATTTTAATAAAAATCAATATTGCCCAAAAACACTGCCTTAAACATGCAATTCAACATTTCCCCTGTATTCCTAAACGACAATAATACCCTCTTTTCTGATTTTGATAATTATATACTTGTATAGATCATACCTTTCATTTGTAGGATCGGTTTTGTCATTCAAAAGGGGGTGGCGGCGCAACTTGTTGCCCGCTTACCTATTTATTGTAATTGGATCCTTTTATTTGAAATTAAAAATCAAGATTATAATTGATTAAAAAAAAATTGTATTAGTGAGTCAAGTGACTTTAAATACCACATTATGTGTTACATATCCCCTTTCTTAGTTCTACCCATCATATACTTGGTCACACATTGGTTTCAAATATATAAAAATGCTTAAAAATATAATTTGTTTGCATCAAGAACATCACTCAATTGTTTATTAAACCCAAAGGAAATACATTTAAACATACACAAGACAACATGTGTTACGTTAATTTTCATTCAAATAATCATCTAGAGCCCCATCCTCATTTGACGTATTTCTTGAACCAGTTCAACATGTCTGCGTGCGCTTCCATCGCACATTTAACAACATGTTCATCGTCATCCTTGTATCTCACCGTCCAACCATGAACAACACCCGGGTATATCTTCACAAAATTATCAACCTACAAAACAAAAAACAAAAAAATTTTAAAAAATCAAATATCATTCGGATTTTATTATTTTATTATGAAAAATAATATTATGAAGTCTTACTGGTTTTGCTGATAAAATTTCCCCAACTTTTTTAATATGTTCAGGCGGAGAATACTCATCAGTTTCGGCACCTAAGATTGCAGTTGGGACTTTTATTGCTGAATATAAAGTTACAACATCATATATGTTACATAAGATTATAAGAATGTATATTGTTATATTGTAATTGTTGCTACAAGTAAATAAACATTATACAATTACCATGAATATCATCCTCCGAGAGTGGACCGGGGTGTAGTATTACCGCAGCCTCGATCTCACCATACGTCGCTAGTTTCGACACGGTCATTCCTAAATAACAGAATAATAATTTGAAAGTTAGAAAGTTCTATCTTAACCTACTTGACGTGTTGAAAAAAATATACTCCCTCCGTCCCGGTCAAAGTGTCTTAGTTTAAAAAACACAAAGTTTAAGGTAGATTAAATTGTTGTTTTTTTTTTGCCTACCAAATGACAATAATGCCTTAGGAAATTGGGTCCATAAATATTGTTTATTAATGCTAATTGTGTGTGTTTAATGGTAAACTTGGAAATTGGCTAATAAATTTAAAAAATGGACATTTGTAATGGGACAAATAAAAAAAGAAACGTGGACACTTTTAATGGGACAGAGGGAGTACAATATAAGTCGAATCTATTCGTATATTAATAAGTAGGGGTGTGCAAGAAACCGAAAAAACCGATCCAAAACCGAAAGGACCGAAAAATTTAAACTGAAAAAACCGAACCGAAACAAAACCCGGCGATTTGGTTTGATGTTTTCGTAAAAACAGAACAAATGGTTCAGTTTTAGTTTTGCATGTAATAAAAACCGAATAAATCGAACCGAACCGAATTCCTAAATTTTTATTTTTTATTTTACGTAGTTTATAAGAATTTAATAAATTAAATATGTAACTCAAATATTATTGGTTAAATGTATAATAATCTATTAGTTAATATATAACAAAATTATTTATGTGACATCTGCCCCGATCCGACCCGACCCAGGTACCCGTTTCTCTGACCCGATCTCTCTTTTATTATTTAATATTTATACTTATATTTTACTTTTAATAATAATATATATTTTCCTTCCCGCCTCTCTCTCTCTTTCTTTCCGTCGTCCCGTCCCTCTTCCTTCTCTCTTTCCGCCTTCTTTTCCCTCTTGTCGCCGTCCCGCCCTTACGCCTTGTTTCCCTCCTCTTTGCTTGTCCTTTGGTTCTTCCCGCCTAAGGATGTCTGCAGCTCCACGCGCCAGACTCCTTATATGGAAGCCTGCGTGAAGACATCTTGTTCCTGCGATGCGTGAAGAGAACTCTTCTCGCAGCGCGCTAAGAATGCATGTTCTTCCCGCAATGCGCTAAGAATGTATGTTCTTCCCGCGATGCGCTTAGAATTCTTGTTCTTCACGCAGCACGCTAAGGATTTGTGATTCTTCCCGCAGTGCGCTAAGGATTGTTGTGCCAGCCTTCGCGCTCGCGCACTCAGCCTTCCCGCGCTTAACCCTTTTCTGTTTATTCCAGCCTGTATGCTTTTGTGTTGTCTTATCTTCTGTGCAGTTGACCTAACCTATCTAATGTCTGAATAGTTACTTTCGGCGCAGCATGCGTACCAACCCCCATTGGTTGGTAGAAAAAGTGACTGACATTATCTTTTGAGATCTGCTTTTGCCATGCTTGACCAGTACCTTTATCTGATCCGCCCATGCTTTTTACTGTTCCCTGACAGCTTTATCTTGCCCCCTGCAGCTGCCATATCTTTTAATATCTTTTGCTTTTGGAATCTTTTGCTTTTTGAGATCTTTTCCCCTTTTCTAGGGATTATGTCTCCTAGGGTTTTTCTATAAATAATAATAATATTTCATAACACATCACACACAAAACACTTAATCTCTCCTGTTCTCTTGCTCCTTGCTCTCTCTGCCGTCTTCCTCTCTGCCTCCGTCTTCCTCCTTGTTCTTCCTGCTTTTCCGGTAATATATATTATATATAATAGTTTACTTATTAATTATGCTAACTTATAATCAAGACTTAAAACCAATCGTTAAAACAATAATCTTTAATTATAGGTTAACTTTGCTTGTTTAAGAGTTGATTCTTGCATATCTATCACCGCATCGTTTATCAAGTGAGTTATCTCGTATCTAATCCCTTTTTATTTTAAATGCTTTGGGATGTTCATGTGTTCATACAAAACTTGAGTCTTAAACTTGTTTATGAACTTTAGTCGCGCAGTATCCCATGTGTTGAGGACGTTTACTTGGCTGTTTATTTGTATGTGTGTATCATTAACCGCTTTGTTCGGCCTATTCCGCAGTTCCGTTGGTACCATTAGTTGAACACGGGAGACCTATCGTTTACGGTTTTCTTTGTTTACACTTGCACAGATGTTTTCTCGTTTTTATGCTCAATTGGGAGCATGGATTGAACTATGATCTATGAACTATCTTAGGCTTGATCACAATCTGATTACACCCTTGTTAAACTCTAGACATACACGTGTTGCGCGCAGATTTACTGTGATTATCTATGATTATCTATTAAACTTGATTTCTCACCAACACGCAAGTGTTTGACGTTTATTTTAACACATGTTCAGGTTTGCAGTAGCTGTTTTGGAGCTTGTGGACACGTAGGACGTTTTTACTTTTGGACCTAGAATTAAAATGTATCAAGACAAGTTAATGTTGTTTGAATGTTATAATTTATAATATATTGATTTATGTTTGATTTATGTTCTTTATTTTCTCCGCTGCGCGTGCGCGATAAAATGTGTATTAATAAATATTGACACCAATAGTGTCGCGAGTAATGAAGCAATATGTGGCGCCCCGATGTATAATCCGCCTTTGGTCGGGGTGTTATAGATTGGTATCAGAGCTCGTTGACTTTAGGATAGGTGGTTAGACGTAACGGCCTAGAATACCTAAGAGTCCCCTCTCGCGCATGAGAGAAATCTCATGTTTGCGCGCTTATTGTTAATTACTCGTTATTTATGAATATGCTCGCGCTTGCGCAGTATATGATTTTATTCCGCGATATTTCGATTTTTGCTGAATTTCGATTTTTATTGATTTTACTTACATATTCGTTTGTTGGGATTGAAAATCCGAAAAGTCATGGTGATACATGAATAGTTGATTTTCAATTTCCATTTACGATTATGTTCTGAGGTTGGAGACTTGAAAAGTCATGGTGATACATGAATTGTCAACCTCCAATACTCATTTTCTTGTATGTTTTATATTGAAGATTGAAAAGTCATGGTGATACATGAATCGTCAATCTCCAATACTCGTTTGCTCGTATATTTTAAATTGGGAATTCGGAAAGTCATGGTGATACATGAATTGTCGATTCTTGATTCGAATTCGTTACCTTTATTAAGTCTGCATTTAGGGTCATTTATTTTACTTTAACTTTTGACTGTAACTGACTCCGTGAAACCAAGCTTTATAAGATTAAAACTTTGCGCTAAAACCAAGATATTAACTAAAATTAAAACTTTTATAGAATGCCTCCGCTATCTCGCCGATTTCAGAGAAGAGAAGCCTCGCGCATGCGTAGACAGCAACGTTCCCAGGAAATGGCCGCCGCGATAGCCCAAGCCTTGAGCCAAAACAATACCTCGAGTTATAACATTAAGTCCTTTAATGCGGGTAACCCTCCGAAGTTCACAGGTCTTGAAGGAGCCACCGTGATGCTCCAATGGCTTGAGAAGATTGAAAACGCTTTCCTCCATACCCAATGCCCCTCAGAAAGACGAACCCTATATGCTTCCAGTGTCCTGGAATCCAGAGCGCTTACGTGGTGGAATGGAGTAGCTCATGCGCGTGGCGCAGAAGCTGCTTCCAGCATGCTCTGGGAGGAATTTAAGGAAATTCTTACGCGAGAATTCTGCCCTCCCAACGAAGTTAAGCGCCTGGAGGAGGAATTTTGGAATCTTAAGCAATACAGCGGTGAAGCGCGCGAGTACGCGACGCGCTTCCACGAGCTAAGCTTACTGGTCCCTCACCTTGTTACCCCTTCCCGCCGAGCCATAGAGAAATTCCTTGGGGGTCTCCCCATGGAAATTCAAGATTCTGTATGGGCCAGAAACCCAGTTACCCTCTCTGACGCCATTGAGTTGGCCGCTGTGCTCAGCGACAACCATGTCAGAGCAGGAACCCTGTTCCTGCGGGGAACTGAGAAGACCAAACCCAAGACTGTCCCTGAACCAACAGAAACCAAACCAGAACCCTCAAACCATAACCAGAAACGTAGGCGCAGACAAGCCTATGCGCTTACCAACCCGCCCATTGTCCAGCAACCAATTTATCAACCAGTTTACGCGCCTAACCCACTGTCAACCTACCCAGCACCTCCTGTAGTCCACAACTATGCCTTAACCAATCCAGCACTTCCTGCCCCGCCAACTAAGAAACCTTACACAGGAAACCAACCCTTTTGCCCAACCTGTAGACTTCATCACCCACCTCAAGTCCCGTGTCGACAATGTAACCGATGTGGCCGCGTAGGTCACTCCGTTGAGTACTGTAGAACCCCTCCCTCCAATCCGATTGCGCCAACACCACCAGCCTACCCGCAGAACCCACAGCCAACTTACCAAAACCCACGACCCAGATCGTGCTTTAACTGCGGTGATCCCAGTCATTTCCGGAACGCGTGCCCAAGACTACAAGTTCAGATTACTCAAGCGAATCCGGTGAACCAAATTTCGAACCAAGTGACGCGTGGCCGAGCTTTTAACATAACCGCGCACCAAGCGCAAGCGAATAACGACGTAGTTAATGGTACATTTTTGCTTAACGGATTTTATGCATCTATGCTTTTTGATACTGGCGCCGATAGAAGTTTTATCTCTCGCGCCTTTGAGCGGAAGCTTGCGCGACCGCGCGATAACTTAAAAGAAGATTTTTCAGTTGAATTGGCTAATGGCGAAACTGTTTTAATAAACTCGGTGATTAAAGATTGTACGCTTAACCTTAACGAAAACGATTTTCTAATCGACCTCATCCCTATGCCTCTTGGAAGCTTTGATGTTATCATTGGTATGGACTGGCTCTCGAAGAATCGCGCCGAAGTTATTTGCGCCAAGAAATTGATTCGCATACCTCGAGAAAATGGTGATCTTCATATCTACGGCGAAAAACCCTCCAGTGGTCTTAAACTTATGTCTTGCGCCGAAGCCCAAAGACTCATGCGGAAGAAGTGTATTGCATTTCTAGCCCATGTGGTTAAACCCGATGAAGGAAAGAAGCTTCGCGATATCCCTGTTGTGCGTGATTTTCCTGAAGTTTTTCCTGATGATCTTCCTGGTATCCCTCCCGCTCGTGAAGTCGAGTTCCGTATTGATCTTGTCCCTGGTGCTTCCCCCGTGGCTAAATCTCCTTACCGTCTTGCACCCGCTGAGATGCAAGAATTGGCCAGCCAACTTCAAGAGTTGACTGCTAAAGGATTCATTCGCCCTAGCTCTTCGCCCTGGGGTGCTCCGGTGTTGTTCGTTAAAAAGAAAGATGGATCGTTTCGCATGTGTATTGATTACCGCGAGTTGAACAAACTCACCATTAAAAACCGGTATCCCTTACCGCGTATTGACGACCTCTTTGATCAACTCCAAGGTGCCTCTTGTTTCTCCAAGATTGATCTCCGCTCTGGTTATCACCAGTTGCGCATCCGCGATGAAGATATTCCCAAGACTGCTTTTCGAACTCGTTATGGCCACTTTGAATTCTTGGTCATGTCTTTCGGTTTAACCAACGCACCCGCCCGTTTTCATGGATCTTATGAATCGGGTGTGTAGGCCTTTCTTGGATAAATTCGTGATCGTGTTTATCGATGATGTTCTGGTGTATTCTAAGACCAAGGCCGAGCATGAGCAACATCTTCGGTTGGTGTTGCAGAAGCTTCGAACCGAGCAGCTCTATGCTAAGCTTTCCAAGTGTGAATTCTGGTCTGATGAGGTACAGTTTCTTGGTCATGTTGTAAACAAGATGGGTATTCATGTCGACCCATCCAAGATTGAAGCAATCAAGAACTGGATTACGCCATCCTCTCCTTCTGAGATCCGTTCCTTTCTGGGCTTAGCTGGTTATTACCGGCGCTTCATTTCGAACTTCTCGAAGATCGCTTTGCCTTTAACAGCTCTGACGCACAAAGGTAAACCGTATATTTGGGGCTCGAAGCAAGAAGAAGCCTTTCTAACGCTCAAGCGATTGTTGTGTGAAGCTCCTGTTCTTGCGCTACCTGAGGGTAATGATGATTTTGTCGTGTATTGCGATGCATCCAACCAAGGTCTCGGTTGTGTTCTTATGCAACGAGGCAAGGTTATCGCTTACGCATCAAGGCAACTCAAGGTTCATGAAAAGAATTATACAACTCACGACCTCGAGCTTGGTGCAGTTGTTTTTGCCTTGAAGATCTGGAGACACTACCTTTATGGTACTAAGTGTATCCTCTACACTGACCATAAAAGCCTTCAGCATATCTTTGATCAAAAGGAACTTAACATGAGGCAACGCCGATGGAACGAACTCATCAGCGATTACGATTGTGAGATCCGGTATCATCCTGGTAAGGCTAATGTGGTAGCCGATGCGCTCAGCCGAAAACCCTGCCAGCTTAACTGTATCTTGCCGCGCACCCAGCTTCACTTCGCGCCGATTCAAAGCAACCTTGAATCGCGTATTCGTGACGCGCAGCGCGCATCCATCAGTAATGGT
>NW_027505848.1:0-122672 GCF_021521415.1 Bidens hawaiensis
TCTATCGAAACTTCATAAAAGATGAAGGATAAACCTGTATACATAGAAGAATTGATGTGAATCGATTCCATATTAAAGAAGAATCAAATATTTATTGATCAAAGCATTCACGCATAATCTGATAGACCTTTTGAAGAACTGATTAGTCGGATGAGAATAAAGATAGAGTCTCGTTCTACATGTCAATACCGGCAACAATGAAATTTATAGTAAGAGGAAAAGCCGTCGATTTAAAACATCATGAGGGTTCAAGTCCCTGTATCCCCAATTTGACTCCCTAATTCTTTATTGTATCCTTTTTCTACTTTTTGCATTAGAGGTTCAAAAGTACTTATTTTTCTCATTCACAACTCTTTATACAAATGGATTCGAGCGGAAATGTGTCACATGTCACATGTTGCATATATGATACATGTACAAATGAACATGTATCAGCTAATCGAGTAGCTCTAGAAGCATGTGTACAAGCTCGTAATGAAGGAAGCTATCTTGCTATTGAGGGTAATGAAATTTATCCGTGAAGCTACCTAATTGAGTCCTGAACTAGCTGTTTCTTGTGAAGTAAGGAAAGAGATCAAATTTGAATTCGCTGTAGTGGATCCTGTTGATTAAATTCCAAGCAACGGATACTTTGGATAAGGATAAGAAAATATAACGTTCGTTCTCTTAATTGAATTTCAATGAAACTCGGCCCAATCTTTTTAGTAAAAGATTGGGCCGAATCCAACATGCATATATTTTACATACTTATAGAGATATAGAAAATTTCAAATAAAAACTCGAAGACTAAACAACTCAAGTCTTTCTATTTTTGTATTGGATCCACAATGAATCCTATGGATCCTTAGGATTGGGATATTCTTTCAGATCCTGTAGTTTCCCTGGATAGAGACAGGTATCACAACTCTTTCTACCCATCCTGCATATTTTCCTTTTTGTTTCGTATTCGTATTGTAATAGAAACTTAACTTATTATTAGTTATTAGACGAGATTTTACGAAAAAATGTTCGTAGGTTTGTGGAGAGAACAAAACCTTTTTTCAATACTCACACTTCTTATTTGCTAATAATTCTAGTGATTGCATTTATATGCTTATTCCTGATAGGATATACAATATTCAAAATTCAAATAAATGGTTTTCGACGAATGACTATTCATCAATTGTATTTTCATAAAAATATGGAGCAATAAAACTATATGAAAAGATGTTGGTTCAATTCGATCTTATTTAAGAAGGAGTTCGAACACAGATGTAGGCTAAGTAAATCAATGGGCAGTCAATATTATATCCGAATATAACTAATACGGATAAAAACATTAAGAGTTATTGTATACATGTAATAGTGTTTTATCGGATATATGCAATAGTGTGTATTGCTATGTGAAATAGTGTTCTATTGTAGGAAATACAACACTATTACGTATTGCATATATGCACTACATCGAGGAGTTTTTTTGATTGAGCAATATCAACATGTATGAAGGATAAATTTTTTTTATAAAATACTTTAAAAAAAGTTAAAAATAATTTTGTATTAGTTTTTGAGTTCTATATTTAAGAGTAGTTTTCATTTGAACTCTTTTATATATATATATATATATATGATGGAGTTATAATAAAATGTTGAGTGTGTTTAAGAAGTGTAAGAAGTAATCTGGTGCGTTAGATATGTTGATCTTACGATGGATATGGAAAGTGTGTTTTTTGTGCGGTGTGTTTTATAA
Source organism: Bidens hawaiensis (assembly GCF_021521415.1). Classification (NCBI taxonomy): domain Eukaryota; kingdom Viridiplantae; phylum Streptophyta; class Magnoliopsida; order Asterales; family Asteraceae; genus Bidens; species Bidens hawaiensis. The sequence goes on from NW_027505848.1 coordinate 1,727, forward strand.
GATCTAACGGTGAAAACACTCTTCCTACACTTCTTAGGAAAAATATACTTCTTATTATAACCTTGCTATATATATATATATATATATATGGTTGAGTTATAATAAGAAGATTAGTTTTTGTAAAAATGATAAGAAATAATCTTGTCTATTCATTTTAGACTTGAATGATTGAAATTAGATTAGAGAAAAAATAAGTGTAAAACAAGGGTAGGGCGTAATATGGATAACCCATTTGTTGACTTTCTCTCTCCAAATTCAAGACACATGTCAAATTCTCCCATCATTTTAAAACGTCCATAACTTTTTTATACGACATTTTTTTTAAAACAATTTCAACCTAATAACGAGTGTTTTTTTATCTTTTATATGAGTACCATATTGCTATATAAAATAAAAAAAAATTCTTTGATTTTACAAATTGTGTTTTACCATAATTTTGTTTTACAAAATTGTGTTATACAATTGTGTTTTATTTTTTCATAGTGGTTTTTGCATTGTGTTATTTAATTGTGTTTTTGCCATTGTGTTTTTATTTTCATAGTGTTTTTTTCATTGTGTTTTTTCATAGTGTTTTCCATTGTGTTTTTTCCGGTGGTTATTTTCGTTTGATCATTTCCAGTAATTGTTTTTCGGCTAATTTTTGGTAATTTTTTCGACGAATTTCCCGGGGATTGTTTAACGGTGACTTTTTGACGAATATTCTGGAGAAATTTTATCGAAGGCTTTTCGGCAAGGTGGTGGTGGTGGGTGGAGGTGGTGGTTGTAAGAGATGAGTGAAAATTTAAGTGGATTTATAAGATTAATTAAGTGGTTTTTGAAATTAAATTAAGTGGACTTTTAATATTAAGATATTAGACTAAAATACCATACTTCATAGCATTCTTAGGAAAATCAAACTTTTTATTTGAACCCAACTCATATAGTATATAGAGGTGGGTTAAAGTAAAAGAAAAACTTAGTTTTTTAGGAAAAGTAATTAGTTTCCAAAATACTCAATAGTTTCTTCACTAATGCACTCCTAATTTCCAATTTTATGCACTTACTACCATTCTTAAGAAACTATATATTTTTAATTAAACCTATATATATATATATATATATATATATATATATATATATATATATATATATATATATGTTTTAAGTTCAAGAGAGAAATGATATTATTACAAGAAATGTAATAAATGAATATGGATCACTAGTTTTGTTTTATGTTTTAAATGCTTAAAAATAAATAAAAAATATATAAATACAACAATAAATGCACTTTCTCTCTCCAATTAATACAACTAATATAACCATAATAAATCTATCTATAATTAATATATCTAACTAATTTAACTATAATAATTAAAAAGATAAAAAACACTACATTAGTTTTACTTTTTATTTACACATTCTACATTGTATTCAACATAAATACATTTTATTCATATAATACTATTTCTTTATATTTAAAAATGGTTTTCACTCAATATATTAGCATAAATCAACGTATTTTTTAACATTAAATATCAAAACATAATATATATATTTTTTCAATTGGTATGCCTATAAAAATTATTGTGATAACTAATAATAAAAAAAATATCATACAAATGTGTCCATTAAATGTAAACAATAAATATACAACCTACACAAAGTTATATAACCTACACTTGTTTTAAGCAATAAAAATATACAACATACAAAAAGCATATAACTTACATATGTAATTCGAAATCAACAATTATATAAACTACACGAAGACATACCATACACATGCGTAGGTCATATGTTTTTTGTATGCAAGCTATATGTTTTCTTATTCTTAGAACAAGTGTAAGTTATATTATTTGTGTAGGTTGTATATTTTTTTTATTGACATTTAATGCAAACATGTGTAAGATAGTTTTTTGTATTATTCATCACAATGTAACTACGTGTTGATGGATATTGATATGTTGAATTTGAAGAAAATGGTTTTGAAATGAAATTAATGTATGAATAAATTGTATTTGTGTAAACAAAATTTTCGTGTGTAGGTTATATGTTTTTTGTGTGTAGGTTTATTGATGATAAATTTTGTATGTAGGTTAAATGTTTTTTGTGTGTAGATTATATGTTGTCTTATTCTTAGAGCAAGTGTAGATTATACGTTTTTGTGTAGGTTGTATGTTTTTTGTTGATATCTAATGCATACACATGTAAAATAGTTTTTTGGTATTATTCATCATAATGTAAGTATGTGTTGATGGATATTAATATATTAAGTTGAAAGAAATTAGTTTTGGATAGAAAGAAATATTAATGTATAAATAAATTATACTTGTGTAGAATAAAAATAAAAGAAACAAAAAATAAGTTATAAAAATAAATAAGTTCTTAATATTTTCTAATTATAATAATTTAATTAGTTATATTAATTAAATAAATAAGTATTATGATTTATTAGTCATATTAATTGAAGATAGAGAATAATTAATATTTTCCTTATTTAGCTTTAAGAATTTAAAACTTAAAACAAAACTAGTAGTCCATATTCATTTCTCACATTTCTTGCAATAATATCATTTCTCTCTTGAACCATCCCCTATATATATATATATATATATATATATATATATATATATATGCCTACCAAAAAATGTTATGTGGCACTCTCTAGTTTCTCCCCACCTCATCTCAAGCCACCAGATTACTTGATTTGTGATTTTTGATTTGAGGCTTCTCATGTGCTTGACTTGAATTTGCGGGTATGGGTCTCACCAAACCTAGATATGTCACACCCCAACATACGGCAGAATATGTCGGTGTGTGACTGATTGCTCAATAGCTCACATGACAATGTTAAATAATAATGACAATATCTAATTATGTAAGGCCCCGTTACCGGTAGCACTACATTTGGTGTTGGATTTACTCATAAAAACAGTTCTTAATATCATAGTTAATTAAAACTTTACGTGTAATATAACTTCAACCATAACGTATTACAAAACTGTCAAATCTTGTCTTAACAAACATTCAAATTTATTTAAACATAAAACATAGTCTTTAAACATCACAACATTTCTTCGAGATGTCAGAATCTTTGATTCCATGCCATGTGTCTTCAATCACGCGAGCTGCCTCAATCTATTTGTCTGCGTGCATACTAAAAGTCAGCTACGCTGAGTGAGTTCTAGTTAATCACATAACTTACTTTACATACACAAACACGTGCTCGAAGGTACGCATTACATACTTAACCTGTCCATCATTCTTTCATATACATTCATAACTATCCTTACGTTATAAAGAGCTTTCGCCTTACATACCTCGGATATTAATAGGGTCCGGTACCCTCCATCATCTGATATTATTATGGTCCGGTCACCCTTTATCCTCGGATATTATTAGGGTCCGGTACCCTCCATCCTCGGATATTATTAGGGTCCGGTACCCTCCATCCTCGGATATTATTAGGGTCCGGTACCCTTTCTTCCATACTTCCTTAACATACCTTCTATATACATAATCGTAAGTTCGCACATATATACATCATTCATTCTTCATCTTACAACATACATATAACATCAACCATTTCCTTGCAATACATGCAATTCCGAAGATCGTTCATGTACCGACAAGAAATCATTCACACATTTCACGTAATACATATATGGCATACACTTATCACTTAGGATAAGTGTATTAAATAATCACATCGAGTATACACACAGCCCAGAAAACATAACAAGGAATGGGGCTAGAAACTCACCTGAAGTCGGTTACGTTCATCGTTAATTGTTATTCCTTTCTTCAGTTGGGCACGGCTAACTGTATAATAATTACATGCATCAATTACTATCACTACTCATCTCGCGTTTCTAGTCTAATTATAAACCTCGACGAACGGGGGTCCGAGGGCAGCGCCCCGGGCAGCGGGGTCTAGGGGCGGCAGCCCCTAGCAAGGTCCAAGGGGCAGAGCCCCTGGCTAGGGTCGAGCTGTTCTTAAAAAGTTCAAGGGCTCAATTGTAATTAATTCATTCTTTTTCTTAGTCCAGGGACTGTTCTGTCATTCTTTCAAAGTTCTAATTCGTTACTTTGGTCTTGGCGAATTGGGTTATCATAACGAACAGGTCCATGTAGCGAATTGAACCCTTTAACGAACTGGTTATTAAGCGAACTGGGCCTTATAACGAACTGGTCCTTGACGAATCAGTTCATGTAGCGAATCAGTCCCAGTAACGAACTGGACCTTCCAATTCGTCATCTCCTTTATCGAATGACTATAACGAATCAAGGGTGATTCGTTGTCTTTTCCCTTAACAAATTGAACACGAACTGAAGCTAGTTCGCTATGCTTTCTTTAACGAATTACTTGGTGAATCGCCCCTAATTAGTTAACGAATTAGGGTTAGGGTTTGTCAGAAACATTCTCTGACATCCTTAAATACTCAGCCGCCTTCCGGCACCGTCTTTCCGGCGCCGCCGTGCCGGAAAACCGGGCGGTGGCCGGAAAAACGTATTTTCACTGTTTTACACCGTTTTTCATGGTTTTTCATCCCGTTCGATCCAAATCTGAGCTAGGGTGACCCCTAAGGTCATCTTAGGTTCGGTTTATACCCGATTCCACCTGAACCTCATGATACTAACGATGTAACGGTGTCGGCTCGTTGTTTCGTAACTAAATCTAGCGGGTTTAAGCTCATACAATATCATACTATCATTACCTCGGATCGGTGCTCGGTTTCCTTCTTGGTTTCGGTTTGGAGAAAGGAAGAACTAGAGAGAAAGCTTAAGTGTGTGTTTTGGATAGTGTATGGAATATGTGAAATGAAGAATTAAATTGTGATTAAGGGTTTATATATTTATGGATCATGGGCTTAAGCCCATGGTCTTTCCTTCTTTCTTTCATAACCCAAGTCCACAACCCATACCCATTTACCCAACACTAGCCCAACTCATTTTCTACTTATCTAAACCGATAATGACCCACTATAAAATAGACGAAATTTACTTTATTATTATACCGAAAGTAAGATGTTACAAATTATTATATTTCATAAAATTGAAGTACACATTTATTCAATATAACAAACAATCCATACCAAAATAAATTTAAATAAACATTTTTTTATCATTGATATCCTTAGGCCAATCTACTAGCTTCAAATTTCAATCATCCAACAAAGCCACCTGTAACATGCGTAAAAATAGATATATCTGTTTACAATGCATGTTGAGTGAGCAAAACACAAGATTTGATATATATTAGTATTTAAAAGAAAATTCTTATGCGGATATGTTATTAACAACACTTAGTTAAGAAAATAAGTCTTTTCACCATGACATTAGTTCGGTCAAGTTTACTCAAATGGCGTATAACCATACTAATGAGGATGATGATGCAGATAAGGATGAAGTCACCAAACAACCTTAAAAAATAAACACCTTGACAATTAAGCATGTAACAACTAATTGGGCAATACACATAAACGCATAAAATACAATGGGGAAAGTGAATATGGGGCTGTTAGGCATCAAAACTTAGATGCGAAACCCCCCAAAACTACGTAGTTTTGGTTCAAATCAATTAAAGATTTATTTATCTTGGTTTCTTTCCATCAATTCCTTCTCTCCAATTTATCAAAATACAAACACCTTCCTGCCATTTTTATTTAGAAATCGTAAACAACCGTCCTTGAGAATTGCCATCTATTGCAATCCAGACCAACCTTCGATTCTTTTATCTATTTCTTTCTTATTTTATGAACAACAAAATTTCCTGTAAGTTACAATGAAAATCGAACATCTTTTTATTCAATCCCATAAGCAATTAATTGATAAAGATGAAGTTTGAAGCAGCTTATATTTATATTCAAAGATAAAAGTATTATTTTTTTAGGTTAATATTAAATTAAAAAATGGCAATAAAAATTTTTAGGTTAGAAATTGAAGGAAAGAAAACAAGAATATAATAACTTTCTTTGGATGCATCAATAAGGAAGAGCTGGGCTGTGCATCAATTTGGTGACGAAAGAATTACTCATTTGTTTGTTAAATTGGGATGTATAATGGATGGAAAGGACTGCTTCCAAGTTATGTGATCAATGGTGAAGAGGGATACAAAATTGATGGAAAGAAATCAATTTTTAATTGATTTGAACCAAAACTACGTAGTTTTGGGGGGTTTCGCATCTAAGCTTAGATGCCTAACAGCCTCATATTCACTTTTCCCCAAATACAATTGTGGTTAAGGAAATCATGTATCATAATTCAAGAGATTGTGGTGCACATGTTACCCAAAAAAAAAAAATAGAAAACGAGGTGTGAATTACTCACCTTAAAAAGTAGATGGGAAAAGATAATAGGTAAAAGAGAACTTGACTTAAGCGAGCTGAGAAAACCAAATTTGACGAAAACACTTCCTAACAACAAACAATACTCGAATGGATAAAAAAAGAATAATAAACGGAAATTAGAATAGACATGACGGAAATTCGGTTAATATTTGGTGTTTAATTATAGTGTGTAAAAATATATATTTTTAGTTTAAAATCATGTTTTATCGTTAAAGAAAAATATTTAATTACTTTATTATATCAAAATTAATTAATAAGTTTGGTTCGTTTAAAATAAGAGAACAGACACGAGAATACAAGTAAAAGTTAGTTTAAGTGAGTTGTAAACGAGTTTTCGGTTCGGGTTCGATCCATATGTCGATATAAAGTTGAATTCGAACGACATGACCAAAATATATGATTAAGTTGAATTTATATAAAATCAGAAAGTTTAACGAGTTCAAAATGTTTAATTATAAAATCCCCAATTTTAACCTAAAACGAATATAATACAATTGGATGTTGAAATCCCTCAATTCCTTAGTGATGGTTTTTGATCCAATGATAAGTTAGAAAAACTTTGATGTACAAACTTACCCGGGATCCAGATTGGAACAATGAGAATCGGAGAAGAAAAAGGTTCACTTTTCAAAGTCAAATAGGGAAGAACAATTGATCTTGAGCTTGATCTCGATTGATTTGATAGGTGAAATTGATGAATTGTAAAGGTGTGGCAGAGGTAAAAGAGCATGGTTTATAAAGTAATTGAACTAGTGTTAGGGTTTAAACAATTTATTAATAAATAATGTGTTAGCATGATTTTTAACAAAAGGTTAATCAAATCTAAATGTAATAGTGTAACATCTCGAAATTTCTAAAAATAATATTTAATATATTATTCATTTATGGTGGAAAAGTTTACTTAAGTTAGTAGAGAAATAAAATAATAAAGATGGAAGGATAAGTAGGCTAATTAGATGGAATTAATTATGAACCAAAAAGGAAAGATGGGCCTAAGGTCCATGGGCTTAAGGGAGCATAAATACCCCTTAATACCATAATGCTTTCCATTTTCATACATCTCCACACCATAGCCTACACCATCAAAACACACACTTAACCCAATTCCCGTTTTTGAGAAAACCACCCACAAAGACAGAAAGGTTCCCAGAGATCTAGCCGTCGGATCGGTCTCAAATTTTAACTGAGTGTTCATGGTATATAAATGAAGATTTCCATCGATTAGATATTCGATCAGAGGTCGGGAAGTCCGAATTTTATCAGCAAAACCATAGCAGCTCAAAAGTGAAGATTACTGTTAAGCTGTTCCGGTGACTGTAGCGGAGGTTTCCGGTAAAGGTGAGCTGATGGGTTTGTAGATCGGGACGAGACGGTTCCGTGGCCATTTGAATCACTCAAATCGGAGTTCGTTTGATATGGTTTTGAGCATCTCGAGTGATTTAATACAAAAATCTCAAAGGTACGTTTTTATTAAAAAAGTTTACGTTTATTGTACGGATTTACATGAAAATTGGTAGGATGATAGATCGGGTCATGGTTATTGATAAAGTAATGAACTTGATAGTAAACGGGTTAGTTGGTTCGTTTCGGGTAAAACGAGTAGTGTTTGGTTTATAAAAAAGACGGGTAAATGAAGTCGGTTTTGCATGAAACTTGATAGGAGAGTAAATCGGACCTTATTATGTGAGAAAGATGTAAAGTTTAACCTAAATAAGTTGTTTGGAATGAAAAACGGTAAATGGGGTAAGATACGGTTTTCCGGCACGACGGCGCCGGAAAGGCGGCGCCGGAGAGTGTGGTACGAGGTTAAGGTCTTGTCAGGGAATGTTTTGACCTAATCCTAGTTCGTTAGCGGGAACATAATGAACCAACCCTGTTTCATTAACGGAGACATAACGAATTAGCGAGTAGTTAGTTATGCCCTTTCGTTAAGCCGAAATGAAGAATTAGAAACAACTCGTTATGAAGGGATAACGAACTATAGGTAATTCGTTAAGGTCCAGTTCGTTATGATGACCAGTTCGTTAAGGTCCAGTTCGTTACAAGGACCAGTTCGTTATTATAGTTAGTTCGTTATAACGAATGGGTCCATTCGTTAAAAACCCCATTCGTTAAGGGTTGTATAACGAACTAGAAGTTTGGCTGAATTACAGAATGGTCCCTGGAATTAGAAAAGAATGATATAATTACATAATAGCCCTTGGACTTTGATAATTTATGAAAGATACCTTTAAAGGTTAACGAGTAACGATTAACTAACCGGGTAAAGATTCAATGAAGTAAAACCGGCTTAGACGGTTAAGCCTAATTAAGTAGCAATGAGAATGACTAGAGCGGTATTTAATATTGCATTTTATTAAACAGTTAGTCGCACACAGCTCAAGAAAAGGATAACCATTAAGGAAAGACGTAACTGAATCCAGGTGAGTTTCTAGCCCCATTTCTGTGTTATGTTTTCGGGGTTGTGTGCATACTCGATGTGATTGTTAATTCATTTATCCTAAGTGATAAGTGTATGCTTTATGTGATTATGTGAAAGGTAAGAATGATTGCTTATTGGTACGTGAACGATCTTCGGATATTGCACGTACTGTCAAGTTATGATGTTATGTATGAAATACGAATGATATGTATGTATGTTATGAATGAATGCAAGAGATAGAAAGGTAGAAAAAGGGACTGGACCCTAATAATATCCAAGGCAGAAAAGGGACCGAGCCCTTTAATAATCTCGAGGCAGAAAAGGGACCGGACCCTAATAATATCCAACGTAGAAAAGGGACTGGACCCTAATAATATCCAAGGAAAAATAGGGACCGAGCCCTTTATATCTCGAGGCAGAAAAGGGACTGAGCCCTAATAATACTGAAGGCAGAAAAAGGGACCGGACCTAATAATATCCGAGGCAGAATAGAATAATGTAAAGTAGAAATTAGAATAAAGTATGAAGGTAAGTATATATATATATATCACGTACGAAGTATGAGAATGTAAAGTACGTACGAGAGTATGTAATAAATGAATGTATTGTACGTTGTATGATTAACTAGAACTCACTTAGCGTAACTAACTCTTAGTATGCACACAGGTGAGTAGGATGAGGCAGCTCACTTGAGGGGAACACGTGGCATTGAATAAGAGGCTGGCATGGGAACACTCGAGACGTTTATCAGTTTATGTTTAATGTTTGTTTATTTTAAAAAACAAAGATGTTAGTTTAAGACAAGTTATGAAATGTCTTATGAAAGTTTTTATATTACGCGAATGTTTTTATAAACTCTGATGACTAGAACTATGTGAATGAGTAAATCCAACGCCCAAATGTGAGGTACCGGTAAATGGGCCTTACAAATAGGACATGTCTTGAAAGGTAAGATACAATAGGAATTAACCTAGGAACATTCTAGAATTAAGAAATTGGATTAGAATCAACTTTGGAAGTGATTAGGAGGTTTAAACGAAAATCGCGTCTACTGCCACACCACAGGTAGAGGTACTTCTCCGTCGTGTAGTGTGATCGGTGGGGTTTCTCATGTAGTTTAGAAATTGGCATAACTTACACCTAGACTTGTATAAATGCAATTTTAGCACTAAAATGCATGAGATGGAGTTTATAACTTGCTTAAAACCATAACTTAATAACTCTTAACATAAACCAACAAAAAAATATGATAATGAAAACCCAAAGTTTTAAACGGGTCGAGTTCGGGTTTGCAAATTGACAAATGTCACAATGTTCTCTACTTTTGGAAATCTCGTTTATGAAATTAAGGAAAAATTACGACTTGAGCTATTTATTAAAATAAAAGAATTTTTAAGAAAAAAATTTCAAATTAAATTATTAACATAATGCAGAACTTTAAGTGACCTAGAAAACGCTCCATATGAAAATACATTAAGGGCACTTATGTTTAGGAAGTACCAACGACTTATCCACCATGCCTTAATCATTTTCACATTTGTATCGTTGCCCAAAAACACACTTGATTATAAGTAATGACACATAATCGTTCGCACTTATGATTTTCATGTGAGCGCTTAGATAATTACGTTTCGAACCATAATTACCTTTATCGTTAGATGATCCACATAATTTGTCCCATTGTGTGGGTTATAGAATAATAAGTTATTAATTATTAAAATATATCTTTGAGGGAAATTAAAATAACAAACGAACTTTTGTGAACTTAATATAATGGAAACCAAGAATATCATCATAAATGTACAAAATTTTATTAACAAAAATAAGCGAACTTCAAGGTTCAATATAAATATAGTCTTTGTTATATAAAAATCAACAAACAATCTTGAAATGAGAATAAACATGCGAAAACGTTTAAAGATTACAAATATAGTGATGATGAAATCCTTGGGGTCATGAATGTAAATTTGAACAAGATTAGACGAAAACTTTTGCATTAGACGAGAATAAGAGACATACGATGAATTTGCATAGATGAGGAAATTATATATTTACAAAAATGATATTAAATTGTTCATACGGCTTCTATTAGTTAGTTATAGGCCTATTCACGAGCCGAGCTGAGCCCGAGTGAAGGCAAGCTCAAGCTTGGCTCGATATTCAATCGAGCTGGCTCGGCTTGAGCTCGAGCTTTTAATCCAGCTAAAAATTTGAGCTCAAGCTCGGCTCGGTTTTAAATCTAGTCGGTTTGGCTCGGCTCGATTTGGCTCGAGTTTACCTGTAATAATAAAATTATATGCAACCATTAAGTTAAACTAAATAAATATGACGTTGAGATCAACACCAACCAAATACAAACTAAATAAATACGTCTAATAACAGCATCGAAAACAAAATATGTTCAACAAATCTAAACCAAACCAAATACAAAATTAAGAAGAGAAGTATTATCTATGAGCGACAGCCGATGGCCGAGGTGAATATGAGCGGCGGCTGGCGGCGGAGGTGAATATGAGCGGCTAGGGTTAGAGTGGAAAATGGAACGTATACTGATTATTGAGTGTGTGAACTATGAAGTCCCATCTTTTAATTACTCGGTATATGGAATTATGAATATGGACTATGAAGTGAGAAAGGAATTTTGGCTGGATTAAAGGAAAGCCCATGTGTTAAAATAATTGGGCTCGATAATTATATGCATGTATATATATATAATAAATTAAAATATAATAGTTCGAGCCAATCGAGCGAGCCTATCGAGGGAGCTCGAGTCGAGCCAGGGCTAGCTCAGGCTCAGCTCGTTTAGAAATCGATTCGAGCTAGGCTCGGCTCGTTTAGAATCGAGCCGATTTCGAGCGAGTTTTTTCCGAGCTTTTTTCCAGCGAGCTTCGAGCCGTGAGCTTTTTGAACAGCCCTAGTTAGTTTTGATCGTAAACATGTTCATAACCCCTAGTTTTTATAAGCAACAAATGCTTGTGGTAACCGGTAATAAGTAGCCAGAAATATGAGTATGGTATCTATTAGATAACTATGCCCATAATTATATTCATACTCCCGATTTCTACTAATGATTACGTCGATAGATAACCAGTCATAGACCGCTAGTTTGAGTAATTAAACAAAATTTTATTAAATATAGATGAGGGTAAGTGCATAATAATAATAATAATAATAATAATAATAATAATAATATAAATAGACTCGAGTAATGGAGTTAAACATAAGTATTTCAATACAATACCATAAATAATAAAGAGTCGTTACAATACTTAAATCGAAAAGAAAAATACAAATATAATATTTTGAGCGATAAGAATCTTCGGTAGCTTGAATCTTTAGTTGTAGTTGACTTGGAACATTTGGCCTTGATCACCATTGAGAGTTTGATATTCACGAATCTGAGTAGATGAGTTCGGTTGGGTTTGAATTGTTTGAATAGGTTGGGCTCGGATGGGCTACATGAATGAGGTTTGATTGAAATAGGTTTGCTAATCTTAGGCTCGTGGGTCTTGGGTATGTTAGGTTTGAATTTGATAGGTTTGAACTTGGTGGAATTGAGTTGGGTGGAGTTGAACTTGATTCGAATACACAAGTCTAGGGCTGCATTGACGGCATGTTGAAGTAGGGCATGCATTGCGACATTGACTTGGATCACTACAATTGTAGCAAGCTCGATATGTCGGTTTGAGTCATAGGTGAACTGTGTAGGGTTTGTAAGGGTTCACCACATGTGTTGATGATATGGCCATAACGATCGCAATTAAAGCATTGACGGCATGTTGAAGTAGTTGGATGTTGAAACTCGCTGGTACTACACAAAGGGTGTGGTCAAGCGTAAGGCTTCTTGTTGGTTTGGGTTTGAGGGTCCTGAGCTTGCGTGGGACCTGAGTTGGTTAAGGCATAGTTCTTGTGTTTCTTGGTGTTGGGGTGGTTGTTGAAGTTCTTAGGTTGGTTGTTGAGGTTTGAATGGGATTTGTGTAACATCCCGACTTTAAGTGGATTACGTCCATGTGGTACGTATAGATTACCCATAAGCTCATAACTCTATTAAAGTGACAATAATTATATTTATTTCATTTCATAACATGGCAAAGACACAAATTGTTCATAAATGAAAGGAAGCAATAAACACTTCATCGAATAACAAGTAAGTTCTTTATTTAAATATCCTAAATTATACTAATGACCTTCATCCTTGGGCACACCATCAGTTCTGCCTGTAGCACATTGAAAATAATATATCTTCTCAACATTTAAGTTGGTGAGAATTCATAAGTTTAATATATATATATATATATAATAGGACACTTCTCGATTCACATGTCCATGTAATAATACAATTAATAACGTAAATGATAACAAGGATGTAAATAGTGCCCACTCTACCGACCATAGTCGCAGAACTAGGAGAATGATAACCATAGTTTAGTCCGACCGAGACATAGTATATGCGGCGCAGATACATCATGTCGGAGCCTCCCACTTTGATGTTTGATGTACCAACCATAAAGCGATAAACACATTGTACATAATACGCGTATGATAATTATAAATGATATGGAAAGATAATATTAACATGTTCGACACAAACGTGAATCAGTTTGAAACTTGATAACATAACTATCGATGAAAAACTAGTAACATGCTACACTCCAATATAATAAAGATTAAAAATGGGGTTATGAAAACTCACTTGATGGAGTTAAGCTAGTGAAGATGTATTAAACACGCAAGCGAGCTAAACCGGTCAAATTTGGTTTGGCAAGCGGTCCTAGAAAATAAATTCTAGGTTTAAGACAATGGGCATGAAATAAAAATAACAAAGGCGGTGATAACTTTTGTTTAAAGTTTGGAGTTTTAGAGTTATCAACGAAATAATATATTTTCCAATATAATTGGTTTAATTATGTTTATGTCGTAAAAATATCGAAGTTGGTAACTTTTATTTAAGAATTGAGTTTTGATATTTGTTAGTAAAATTTTATGAGTTCGGCCATTAAAGAAAGTTTAACGGGCCTAAAAGGTAAGAAACTAGATTTTAAGAGGGTGGTTCGTTTTTAGTTGGACCCAAGTCTGGTTTTTATGACGGGTTCATTTCCGAAATGATAAGAAAATATTATTCTTAAGTTATATCTTAAAGAGTTTATGTTTTAAAAGATACATGTATAAAATATCCAAACTTTATCCAAAAGAAGCTTAAGCGAGTTGAGTTCGTTTTTGGTCGAACGATTACCGTTGTCAAATACTTTTAATATGGCATATCGTCCTAAACGAACTAAACTTGCATAAAATTAACATATTAACCCGAGGAGTGAACACAACACAAAAAGAAAAAACTTGAATCTTGTAACAATTAGACTTTTTGAAGTCAAACTTAAGCAAAACACCAAAGAGAACTCACAAGCAAAGAATTTTTGTAATTGAGGATGTAGCAAAGTGAAATGCAGAGATATGGAGTCCAATTTATTGGATAATTGGTCCAAGGATGTTTCAATTGGTTTGAATTATTCAGGTACTTTTGAAAAGTCTTTAAAATTTGAATAAAAATAATCAATTTTAAGTTGTATCAAAGAGGAAATGATTAAAAGGTGATAATGGAGTCATAATAAAGATTATCAAAACATAATCGAATCAAAATGATCATGAATTGGCTTGAATGATTGTATTAAACAAAAAATTGTTATAACAATCTTGGTCGTGTGTTGGGCCTAGTTTTGTATCGTTTGTACTTAGTCTAAGTATTAGTTTTGGGCCGCGTATGTGAACCGAGATCCTAAGGGATCTCGGTGGGCTTTTGGTTGTTAGTTAGGCTTATATGTTTTGGTTCTCTATATATATGACTCACTGTATAGAGATTAGGTTGTTCGTTCATTCACTTGTAAGTTTGGCCGAGGTTGTAATTGTGCTTAAGCACCTGACGTATAATAATAATACGTGTGTTTTGAAGCAATCCCCGTGTTACGTATTTGTGTTTATTTGTGTTCTTGAGTCACCAAGTGTTGGATTTCCGCACCAATACTTGTTTATTGATATCATAATTGTAGTGATCCAGATTCGGGACTTACAATTGGTATCAGAGCCTTAGACCTTATTCAGGCTTGTTATTGTGATATCAAAGACTCAAGAATTGTTCCTTGGTATCTTGGTTGTTTTCCGGTTGGTCTCTGTTAGGAGAAGAAGATAGGAGAAATTTTTGGTAAAGATTGGTTTTGGTTTGGAAAAGAAATCAAATTCCACTTTCTCGGAAGTTTGTTGCATTTAGGTTGACTGTTGGTAAAAACAGGGTTCTCGACTGCCTTTTGATCTCGGCCACAATCAGTTTTCGGCTGATTTTGGTTTTCGGCTTCACTCAATTCTCTGTCAAAACCTGGTCAACTCAGGGTTTTTGGTCAATAACTGTTTTCAGTCAATATTCGGTCAAGAACAGTTCTCAGTCACCAAGATTCGTTCTCGGTCAATATTGATAGTTCTCGGTCAAATTTTGGTCAACATTAGCCGTTTTCGGTCAAACTTGGTCAGACGTTGAGTTCTCGGTCATACTCGGTCAACTAGTGTGACATTTGTTCCCAACCCAGTAAACTGTTTGGGCTTGTCTGATTTGAACTTGGGCTTATTACTTGGATAATTAAACTTTTGGACCTTAATTAACTATTCATATGGACCAGTTAATAATTAGTAATGGATCAACCAACAACACTTCACTCCATCAAGAACTTGACTCCATCATGGGGACTGCCACTCGTATACCCCGTCTCCTGTCTCATGAGGGGTTTAGTGAAAGGAAGTTTCGTTTTGAAAACTATGTCAAGATGAAAGATGCAAAAGTTTGGAGAAGTATTGTTAAGGGACCTCAAAGAATTACCTATCAAAAGGATAACTCAACTGAAATCGTTGTGAAACCTGTTGCACAGTATGAAAATGATGATTTTGCTAAAGTTGAGAAAGATGAGAAGGCTCTTTCCACTCTAACCATGGCACTCTCACCCGAGATTGCTCTTCAATTTAGAGAACTTCAATCTGCTAAAGAGTTGTGGGAGGCGCTAATCGATGTGTATCAGGGAAATGAAGATATGAAAAGAAGTCGCCAAGATTTGCTGCGACAAAAGTTCAACATGTTTAATCATGTTCTGGGAGAAACTTTGGAAATCCCACTTCAAATGTTCATATCACTTGTGACTGAAATGTGATCAGCAAGTATTTATCTGCAAACTTCTGAAATAAACAACAAGTTGGTGAACTCATTGCCAAAGAGTTGGGACATGAATGTTGCGGTTATCAAAAAGACTAAAGATCTCAACAGAATGTCTATGAGTGAAATGATAGCTACTATTAAGGCATGTGATATCAATGATAAGCAACGTGCAATAGATCATGCAAACTCTTACAGTGCGGCTGGATATAATGTTGCTTCCAACAGTGCTCTCATCTCGCAAGACAGTTTATCATTGTTCAAGGCTACTCAACAACCACCTCAGGGTAACTTTCAGATGTTCACACCCACTTTAGGCCAATCATCCTCCATTCCACCTCAACCAACCCCAGTTTTCTTCACTAAGTTTGGTCAATCCTCAACTGATAACGGAAAGGCTTCATCTCAGGGGTAACTTCCAGTCAAAACTCCAATCAGATTCCTACCATCCCAAAGGAGACTCAGGAGAATATAGCTCTAATGGTGGGATTCATGAACTGTTATAATGCATTTTTGGCTGGAGACTTGGTTCAACCTGTGGTTGCTGCTGAACTTGATCAAATCCATCCTGATGATGTTAAAGAAATGGACATCTCGTGGAAAATCGCCATGGCAGTGTTTCGTGCGAAGAAGTTCACTAAGAGGACGGGTAGAAATAATTGGAACATGCCTAATAATCAAAAGGTTGGTTTTAACAAAGATACTCTTAGGTGCTATAACTATCACGAGGCGGGTCATTTTGATCATGGATGTACTAACCCAGCAAAGGATGGAAACACGGAAAGGGCATTGGTTCCAGTTGGGAATGCCAGAGGTGATGCTGGAGGTAGTTCAGGTAACGGTGAAAGAGGTATGGTTGCTCAACAGTTCTCTTGGGAAGGTCAGATGGCTGCACTTAACATTGGAAATCAGACCGCAAACTTTGCCAATGTTGAAGACACTGGAGAAGAAAATGCTACTGAGGAGAAGATCAAGGAACTTCAATTTGCGTATATGGCGTTCACTTCTCCAAGTTCATCTGAGGTAAGTTTTCAACCATGTTCTTTAGATTGTGTTGAGAAAATAGAACTATATAAGCTTCATAATGATAATTTAATTAGAGATATGGAAAGAATAAAATCTGAGAATTTTAAACTTAAGAAAAATGAAAGGGCTTTCCAAGATAAAATAGAAGCTCAACAAAAGGATATCTCTAAGCTTAAGTCTGAATTTAGTATAAAGTCTTGTCATCACCTTGATGCCAAACAAGAAATCGTAGAATTGACTGCTAAACTGGAAGCTTCCAAGTTAGAAATTTTGAATTTAACTAGTAAATTTGAAAGGGCTGAACTAGACTTTAAGAAATTTGATGGTTCCAGTAAAGTGGTTAACTCAATGATTGAGAATAAATTGTGGTGGAAAGAAAATGAAGGTGAGGGAATACCCTATTACCAAATAACAGGAAGAAAAGGTAAAGGACATGAAGTATGGTAAACAAGACAAAGGTGATGGAACTAGTTCTGTGAATGCTGGTTTGTCAATTTCATATATGAACGATTCTAATATGTCTACTTCATGTGCAGAAAAAGTAATTGTGAAGGAATGGATTGATGAGGATGACGACCCTTGTTTTGAATTTGATAATGACATTGTTTCTGATGTTTCTTTAAAACTTCCTGTTTTGAATTCTGTTATTCCGACTATTTATGTGGGCTCTGCTTTAAAGAGCAAGGATTTTTGTGTGGTTGATTCGGTTGCAACTTTGAATTATAATAATGTGGTTTCTAATAAAATTAAAAATTCAAAAACATCCAAAAAATACGTAGCACCTAAATTTTTCAAAGAGGGATAATCTAATGACAAACAAGGTGATAAGTTCAAGGATGCTAAAAAGGGTTCTCGCAGTTTTAAGCAAACTGGTCCACACAACCAGTCCAGACAAGGAGTTGCCCAAAATGATTTTTTCATAAAACGCCAAACTTGTTTTAATTGTGGCACTCCTGGTCATATTGCTAGAAATTGTCCACATCGTCCATATGTTCCTTATTATGGATTTTATCAGAGGAACATGCCCCATATGCCTCATAACTCATTCAGGCAAAGATTTAGGCATAATCAGGCTAGTCCATCTGAGGATGATTGGAGTCGAAACAAATCTGGCGGGTTTAGTCCTCATCAGACCTGTAACACCCCGAAACCGCACCGGAAACGTAAACGGGATGCAACAGACACATCTGATATCAACAGCATTGCTTATAAAGAAAACACCACTACATTAATTTACATCATATTACATTGTTCTCAAGTTTAGTTCCCGTCTAGGCGATAGAACATAAGTTTTACCAACATTACATTAACATATTTAATACAAAATGAACACTAAGCTTCCACTAAAAGCACGCATCAACAAGCATGTAGCAATTATTCCAGCTTGGGAGTACCTAGAAAGCATGTAAAGAAAACGGGTCAACTACGAATAGTTGGTGAGTTTCACTGATTTAAATTAACATTGACAATTCATTGTAATAAATCATATATTAGCGATGTAATTATGCTGAGCCTACAAGTGAAACCTCTGACTATCACACACAACCCCGTGGCATACTCCGCCCACGAACCTGCCCCAAACCGCTATGCCTAACATTACATAGCAAAATAAATATAACACCCAATATAGACATGTGCAACTGGCTGGGAAACATCAGCAATTCCATGCCGGACCAGTTGGGTTTGTCAGACCAATAGTACTATCCACACTCTACCGGCTTTCAGCTAATCACTCGTGTTGCGGGGCCTTACAATGTTAGTAACTCAGACAATTACCATCTTAGTACATTTCCGTATGATTCCCGTACAATAAAACATATATAAATACCCGTAATCCATGCGTTCAGTATGTACTTAAACATTTTGATAACAACATGCTTTCCGCCCCGGGAAAATATTTAAAACAATTCAGTAAAAAGGGGCTCGTGAAACTCACCTTATCGTAACAAGCAGTAACACAGTATGTGAGCTATTAATCCGGATCTGTAATACGATCCCTAAATTCGTTACTATACAATCACTATTAATATAACTTTAACCCAGAAATACTTCTCCGGACTCAGATTGTGATTCGTTTAGAGTTTAACAGTCAAAATTACTATTATTTGTTTTCCCCGTTTTGCGTGCCTAGCACGGTTATCCGTTTTTACGTTTCAAAAATGAGTTTGGTCACACACGACCCGAAAATAGTGGTTGACTGATATTTTATTTAAAGTTGTGAAATTAGGGCTCGGTTTAGGCGCCCCGATTGGCCGTGGGACCCGTTTCAGTCTTTAGCGCACCGGAAACTGTTAAATCGGGTAAAAATTACTCAAATCATCCGAATTATTTTCGGATGATTTATTTTCACTTGTTTAGCTTAGTTATATGAAAATAGTCCATTTTTAGGGTTTTTATACACCAGTCAGCTCGCTTATGCGAACGTTACCGGTTTAAGCGTTTTAAGCTTTAAAAGTTTGTTTTTATCTTCTTTTTAGCACAAATAATTATCCGTTTAGACTCGGATCTTGAAATTTTGCACAAATCACTTTTTGACAGTGGGGAATTTTTATAAAAATATTTCCATAATTAATTTTTATATTTAAAATTCATTTATCTATTTTTAAACACCATTTAAACACTAAATATGTCGTAAATACCAAACGACCTTAGAAAAACCCCAAATTTTTCCTGGACGACCCCTGCCATCTCCATAGTCCCCTGTAATTTTTTTTCCAGAACAAAAATCCCTTTTTAAATGCCATTTTCACTAAAACCGAGCTAGAAAACCCTATAACTCGTTTAACCGAAAAGCCTACATAGACTTCTCCAACTGACCTCAAATTTTGTGTGTGACTTATACATGTTATAAAAAGCTTATCTGAAATTTTCCAGAATTTTTCATGATATTTAACTATTTTTCACCATTTTTGGCCAAAACCGAGCATTAAATTCACCAAATATTCATCCTTTGTCCAAAAATTACCAAAACTTCACAGAACTCATATTTTCATATATCTAACACCTCTGTAAAATTTCATGACCTAAATATACACGTATCACAATCTGTCCAAAAATACAAACATCACACAAAACCGAACTACCTTGTGTTTCTAGCTTCAAACCGCAAGAATCTCGCTTTCTAGCCTTTGCTAGCAACTAGATACAACACCTACAAGCACAATAACACCACACCAAGCAAGTTACACCCACAATCAAGCCATTTCTTTCATGGTTTCGGTTATGATATAAAAACAACGATTTAACCGTAAAAATTCGTTTTTGGTTCGTTTAACTCCTTTCTTGGACCAAGATCCCTTGTATAACCCGTATACATCACTTGATCATACAAGAATCGGTTCCATCTCGGGTTTTCACCCTTTTTCACTTGGAAACCACATTTTCTTGAAAGAAAACTCAAGAAACGAACATAAACACGTGCATAACAAAATTTTACCTCGGTTTTTCTTGCTAGAATTGTCGGTTTTTGGATGGAATTATTGAGAGAAATGAAGATTGTTGAGTTGGGTTTGTGAAAAAAAGAAAATGAAATGTTGTTTGAGGTGAGGTGGTCCGATCGGACCAACTTGGAGGGTGGGGTGGGACCCACATCTTCATTTTAAGCCACATATTCAGATTCTCGTAATCTGGATAATGTTTTGGATAATCTGGTTCAGTTCGTTTTTCGGTTAAACGTTTAATCCGGCTTAAAACGAGGCTAAAACGGTCGTTTTTCGGCTTAAAAATGAAATTTATATAAAACCGATTTAAAAACTTAAACCATGACATTTATTAACTTAAAACATCATGGTATTAATAATTGTGCATCTTTTTCGGCTTGATCGATTGTCTCTTGCTTGGTTTGGTATTAAAGGTTTCGTTTAACGTACCGACGTATCATTAAATCAAAATCCTTTTTTTGTGCTTTAATTCACTTATCCCGAAACTTTAATACTTCGTAAACATCACTAAATATTATATATTTCGTCTATAATGCAATCCCCGATCGTTCGGGCTTCAATAACCGTTAATCGGTTATTCCTATTTCCAATACGATTAACGGTAGAATCGAGTATAATTCGTACTATGAATCATACATACTCGTATAAACGCATCATAATTCACATATTCATTATTAAATAACACATAAATAGTATATACCGGTTAGGGTATACCTGATTTTGCCGGAATCGTTACAAGACCAAACCTAACATGTTTCGCGAAATGGTTAGAAAAGGTGTTTCAAGTTCAAAATCAAATATAAACACTAAGTCTAAACCAAAACAAGGGGTAAAGAAAAAATTGTCTTCTTCCAAATCCAAAACACCGGAGGTTACGACAACCATTCGTACTTATAGTACTAAATCATACAGACATAAATGGTTGCCTAAATCTCCGGCGAAAGTATCTCCCAAATTTATGTTTGACGATCAGAAGGACATGTCATAGCAATCCGTGACGACTGTAGATGAATCAGGGTCACTCAGTGTAACTATGGACTGGGTACCAAAACTAACTAATCCCGCGCTTTGTGCAGGGACAGCTATGAAGGAATATCATCAGACCTTGGCATGTTGATAGTGGCTGTTCCAGGCACATGATAGGGGAAATCACCCAACTTCACAACATTCAAACATTTAATGGCGGGTATGTGTCCTTTGCGGGAGGAGAGAAATGAAAGATCACTCAAAAGGTTACTGTAAGTAACGGTGTCTAAAATTTGAAAATGTTAACTTTGTTCCAGAATTAAAGCACAGTTTTTGAGCGTGTCACAAATTTGTGACAGAGAGTTCTCAACTCATTTCACTAAGAAAGAGTGTCTGATTTTGAAACCTGGTATTATCATAACAGAAGACTGGATTCTTGTTCGATCACAACGAAAAGATAATGCTTATGTGATCGACATGAACAAAAATGTTCCTGACGAAATAACCTGTTTGTTTTCAAAAGTATCAGAACATAATGCAATGCTTTGGCATTGTCGGCTTGGTCATGCTAATTCTATAAACCTGAATCGTCTTGCTAAAAATAATTTGGTACGTGGTTTACCAATTAAGGATTTTGTGACTATTGAAAAGTGTGTGGCTTGTGCTTTGCGTAAACATCATCGAAAATCTCACAAGCCAAAGTTGATTAATACCGTATCATCAGTTTTTCAATTGTTCCATATGGACCTTTTTTGGACCAGTTCATGTTTTGAGTCTTTCTCGTAGCTCTTATTGTCTTGTTATTACTGATGATTACTCACGTTTTACATGGGTATTTTTCTTGTTGAATGAAAGTGAAACTGCAGATTTAATCAAGAAGTTTGTTGTGCTCATGGAGAACCAACTGAACTTGACGCTTAAGGAAATTCGCTGTGATAATGGAACGGAATTCAAGAATGCATCATTGAATCAATTCTGTTCAGAAAAAGGGGTGCTTCGTCAGTACAGCGTCGTAAGAACACCACAGCAAATCGGTGTAGCTGAAAGTAGAAACATAACTCTTATCGAGGCAGCAAGGACTATCTTGTGTGATTCTAAACTGCCTTTGTTCTTCTGGGAAAAAGCTATTAATACGACATGTTATGTTCAGAATCAGGTGATAATCAACTAATCCAAAATGAAAACCCCTGAGATTGTCTATGGTCACAAACTCACTGTTGCACATTTCAGAGCTTTTGGCTGTCCTTGCACACTACTAAATTTGGGGCCACAGCTGATGAGTGCTATTTGTTGGTTATGCGGGTAATACAGCTTACAGGGTCTATAATAAATCAACCAAGCATATTCTAGAGTCCTATGAGGTTCGTTGGTTGGAAGAAAATGAGACTGATGCTCGTGTTGGTCCAGACTAGTTATTTGATAACAATGAACTCTTCAAACCATTCAACGTGTTCCCAGTTATCAACACGGAATCTCCAGGTGGTCCTGCAATGGTAAATGCAAAAGATGACCCACATGCAGTATCTCATATCTCTCCATTTCTGGATGATGATGTCACTGAATTAAGTAATAACTCACCCACAACCAACGGTCAGCCCAATGAAATTCCAGAAACCGAACGTTCATCGAACTCGTCTGAAGATGTTGCTGCAGTTGAGGGGGAGAGTTCCATCCGTCAGATCTTCGGAAGAACACTGTTTCCCGATGCCATTCCAAATGAATATGTTGTTTGTACTTCGTACTCTCACAGTACGACGACTTATGGCTGGAAGAATCCCCTTGCTGATGTTAGTGAGAACTTGTCAAATCTGCAACCTAAAAGTGATGTTTCCGATCATTTAATTCCATCAAGAATCTAGAAGAATCATCCAATTGAGAATGTCATAGGTCCCATTGAAACGGGAGTGTCCACCCGAAGTCAGACAGGACACATAAATAGCTGTATGTTTTCTTGTTTCATTTCTCAAATTGAACCAAAGACAGTAGAAATGGCTATTCAGGAACCTAGTTGGGTTGATGCTATGCACGAAGAATTGAATCAGTTTGACAAGTTGAAGGTTTGGAGATTGGTTAAGTTATCGGAAGGAAAGAAAGCTCTTGATACAAGATGGGTTTTTAGAAACAAGCAAGACGACATCGGGGTTTGTTAGTGCACGGTTTGTGACTGGTGATTTGGAGTTAAAGTATTCAAGGATAAAGTATTCGATAGCTAAGGAAAAGGGGGAGTCTGTTAGTTCACGAAATGGTTGTCCGTAGCATTTGAATAAGTTATACATAGTCTAGATTGTTTATTTATTGTAAATGGAGCATGTGGCCTATAAATAGGTGGTTCCATGCTCATTATTAGCATGTACATATTTATAGAGAGATCTAGTCTAAATTATTCCATCCACCATAATGTATTCATCCTTATTTATCAATAAAGTAATAATTTAACGTTTAGATCTAGTATATAATCGATGTATCGTATTAGCGGCTAGATCCGTAGCAGGTTCCCTCAATTGGTATCAAAGCAGGAGCTGCTCTCAATTGATCTTTTTTTTAACGAATTGCCTCTCTAATTCGTTATAGATTAACCACTCCACTTCGTTAACTTAGTTCGTCATCTCCATTCGTTAACTCAGTTTGTTATAAATTATCCACCATTCGTCAACCATTCACTGATTCGTTATACACTTAACGAATCAACTCAATTCGTTATAAATAATCATCCCATTCGTTATAACAGTTACACGAATGGCCTCCCATTCGTTAAGATTTCACTTCGTTATAACAGTTAACGAATCACCTTAATTCGTTATCAATACCTTAACGAATCACCTTCACGAAATAACTTAACGAAGTACCTTAACGAATTGCATTAATTCGTCACTTTTAACTTAACGAATCAGCTTCACGAATTGCCTTAATTCGCTATGTTTACCTTAGCGAATCAACTCTTAATTCGTTAAATATGCCTTAACGAATTAACTTAACGAATTGCCTTAATTCGTTAAAAAATTTCATAACAAATTGCTACAGTAGATTCGTTAAGCTTTCTTAACGAATTAGCTACAGTAACTAACGAATCAGTTGGTTGGATCTGAACAGCTCGCCGGAAAAACGTGATTCGCCGGAAAATACTGTTACATCGCCAGAAAAAACTAGATCTGGCCGGAATCTGGATTTTTTGAACTTCATCCATGGTGAAATCATCAAAACACCATAAATAACCATGAAAATCTACCCGAACACTCGGATTTTCACCACGATTCCGAATATATCAACCATTAAACTTAACAACCATTAATTCAACATCAATTAACTTAACCCATATCATGCTCTTCCATGGTGAAACCTTCAATTCACCATAATTAACCACCAAAATCCACAGAAACATGAGGATTTCAATTCTAAATACAAATCCATCATCCAATTTGTAAGGCCCCGAACCCGGTAGCCCTACTTTAGCGTCGGATTTACTCATAAACACAGTCCTTCAAATCAGAGTTTATTAAAACTTTTCGCGGAATATAAAACATCAATCATTTGTTACAAAACATTAAATCTTTTCTTTGATACCATAACACAAAACTTTATATTTAAAACATCTTTACTTCTTTCTTCAGATGCCAGCCGTTCAATCCATGCCATGCGTCATCCTCTTGCTAGCTCTGTAATCGGCTCACCTGCGTGCATACTAAAAGTCAGCTACACTGAGTGAGTTCTAGTTAATCAGGCAGCATACAATCTATTCCCATATATTACTTCCCGTATCCGAAGACACATATTACTACCTTAACCTTGTATAAATATCCATAGGAGGATCGTCGCGTAATATCTATTAAGAGAACCATTACCATTACCCTACCATATATAATTTCCATAGGAGGAACACTATACTATCCATAGAAGGAACACTTTACTATCCATAAAAGGAACACTATACCTTCCATAAAAGGAACACTATACCTTATTATCTAATATCCATGTAAGGAGCTAGTCACTTCCCTTGACGATACGTGCAATATCCGAAGATCGTTCACGTACCGTCAAGCAATCAATCGTATCGATCACATATACCATACACGGCATACACATAAAATTATATCCTTTTGTTCATACTTTCTTACTTTCTTTTGTATTATCTTACTTTCATATCTTACGTTATAAAGAGCATTACGCCCTACATTCCTCGAGTATTGCTAGGGCTCGGAACCCTCTTCGTAACCATACAACCATACGTTATCATTTCTTTCTTCTATTATCTCTATCATGTTCATACACATAAACATACATAACATACTTACCTTATTCTTAGCGCTGCAACCTGACAGTACGTGCAATATCCGAAGATCGTTCACGTACCATCAAGCAATCATTCATATATTTCACATTATCCATATAAGGCATACACTTATCTCTTAGGATAAGTGTATTAACAAACATATTGAGTATGCACACAGCCCCGAAAACGTAACACATAAATGGGGCTAGAAACTCACCTGAATTCTGCTTCTTTTTCTGATAGCTGTAAATCCCTTCTCTAACTGAGCTCGGCTGACTGTACAAGTTACACGTATCAATACTCGCATGATCTAATCTGGTGGCCTAGTATTAGCTTACTTTAACTTATCGCTTTATAATTTATTTTCTAATCAAACTTGGCTTTAGGCGAAGTTAACCCTCAGGCGAACTTAGCTTTAGGCGAAGTTAAACCTCAGGCGAACTTAGCTTTAGGCGAAGTTAAACCTCAGGCGAACTTATCATCAGGCGAACTTAAACCTCAGGCGAACTTGTCATCAGGCGAACTTAGCTTGCAGGCGAAGTTCATCAGGCGAACTTAGCTTGCAGGCGAAGTTCATCGCTTGAAGGCGAAGTTGCCCAGATGAAGGCGAAGTTGCCCAGATGTCCGCTGTTTCGGTTTCTGATCAACATTTTGAGCGTTTTTAACACCCTTGCTATGGTTCAATACCACCCACTACACTTCCCGACCATTTTCGGTCGTTTATACACTAAAAGCTCGGATCTTTAAACTTCCAAGATCAAGAATCATACCTTTTGAGCTTGTTTGGATCTCGTTTATCTTGGTATCACCACTAATCTTTCTCTCTTACCCGGACCTCGCTCGATCCTTCCTTCTTTCTCGGCCCGGCCGGTGGCGGTTTTGGGTGTGCTTGGTGTGTGTGTATGTGTGTGTTTAGGAGAGTGGGGGAAAATGAAGATATTTTGGGATTTTGGGGGTATTTTATATCCCTGAAATCCCATTCTCATTTAACCCATCTCAATTAATCCAAATCCATAACCAACGTCCATTACCCGACACTAGCCCGACCCATACCAACTCCTATTCTTTTATTTATTTCCTGATAACCCGAGTAAACTTTCCCTCTATTATTAAGTAATATAATTAATATTACCTTGAAATTTCGGGATGTTACAAGTCTTCCCTCCTTAAAGAGGTTTCGTCCCCGAAACCTAACTTATTCCCTATGAAAGGAAAACTTCTTATATTTACACGCTTTATTGAATCGCCTTCGTTTTCTGTGTTACCCTTCTTACTTCCGACTTTGCAGTCATCGAATGGTGGTCATGTGTATTAGCTATTTAAGATAGCTTGTCCATGAGGCCCTCAATGTACCAAGTCTCGTTTCGATCTTTAAGAGGCTTTGTCTTATATCATATTAATGCTAAAGCCTAAGTCGACACTCTATCACAACACGTCAATTTATCATGACTAACATGCATTCAGACAATTCGTACCATAATTAATAAACACCAGTCTAAATTTCAACATAAAACAACACGCATCGAGTCATCAATAAATTACACATAGGTTTAATACTTATGGCTAGCATCTAGCCTTCTTGAGTGTCTTCTCTAAGCATACAGAGGAATCTGTTAAACTCAAGCACTCTTTTCTCCTTCATGTCCTCCCTTTGGCTTCTTACAATCCCTTGCTAGGTGCCCACGTCCTCCACAGTTGTGACACCTATGGTAATCATTACATTCCCAAGAGGAATGTCCTGCTCTTCCACACCTGTAGCAAACACCTAATCTCTTTGTGCACTCTCCGGGGTGTCTCTTCCCACATTTTTCACAAGCAGTGAACCCCTCTTGCCTTGCCTTCTTTTTGCATGGATCCACCTCATTGGCTTCCTCTGGTTCTGGGGTTGGGTTCTTTTTCTTCGGTTCCATCTTCTCCCTTTCACAGTTGGCAAGGTCCTCATAAATCATCTCGGCCAATTCCACGGCCGAGTCAAATGTTGCGGGCTTACTAGACTTAATCAAAGTGCGAACATTCCGTGGAAGTCCCCTTACGTAACACTTGATCCTTTTAGCTTCGGTGTTCACCATGTCAGGTACCAACCTAGACATGCGGTTGAATTCAGTAGTATACTCCCGTTGTGTCATCTCTCCCGCTTTCAAATTCAGAAACTTCATCTCCACTCTTTCAACTTCTGTATCAGCGCAGAACCTCTTCATCACCATGTCCTTTAGGTCATTCCAACTCATCGCCTTGATCTCTTCACGGGTCTTCCTCTGCTCCACACTCTCCCACCAATACATAGCCTCATCTTCAAAAGATTGAGTGGCATAACCGACAGCTTGGTCAGGACGGCACTCGCTAATGCGGATAACCTTATCCATGGCGGTTATCCACTGAAGAGTAGCGATTGCGTCTCCTAAACCAGTCAGCTTAGGCGGGTCACAACCTTTGAAGGACTTATAGTTGCAACCGCCTCGGCCCCTCTTCCTATCATCATCTTTCACAGACTTTACCTCACTCGAGTCACCCTTTTCCCTCGCGTCATCATTTCTATTGTTACCACCTGCCCCTTCAACGGTTCGTTCACGGCTTCCAGCAGATCCTTCGGGATTCAGGTTCTTCACAGCAGCAACTACAGCTTGAACAATGGCTGCTTGAACTGCAGGGCTAAGTTGAACTTCTTCGTTGTTGTTCTGGTCTCCTCCAGCGGCGCTCCCTTCATCTTCGGTGTGGGAAGCTTCTTCTACCGAGGGTTGCCGGACAAGACGAGGCCTGCCACGACGTCCAGTGCGACCCCCAGTTCCCACAACTTCTCCAGCTCCAGCCATCAGTATTCTTAAAGGGACAACACAAACATCATCACTCAAGGAACTATTTAGTACAAGGATAGCAAGGCTAACAGGTAATAATAGTGGCCAGCTGTGACTAGCTGATCACGTTGCTTTCCGTGTCCTATTCGCTTCCCTTTATGAGTCTATTTGTGCTGGTTCTACTTAAGCAGTTAGTCAATTCAAACAATCAATTACTTCTATCCTTATCGTTCACGTATCTTCTCTTTCTCATTAACATATATCATTTAATCATACACCTTACCTTTACTGATTTTTGCTTGAGCGACACATGGCATTCTTGAACTGGCATCTTCTTTCTTTTCTTACTTAAATCCCATTCTCTGTTCGAGTCTAAGCATGTAGGATGCTTAAATCTCTCGAACTTATGCTCTGATACCAACTTGTAAGGCCCCGAACCCGGTAGCCCTACTTTAGCGTCGGATTTACTCATAAACACAGTCCTTCAAATCAGAGTTTATTAAAACTTTTTGCGGAATATAAAACATCAATCATTTGTTACAAAACATTAAATCTTTTCTTTGATACCATAACACAAAACTTTATATTTAAAACATCTTTACTTCTTTCTTCAGATGCCAGCCGTTCAATCCATGCCATGCGTCATCCTCTTGCTAGCTCTGTAATCGGCTCACCTGCGTGCATACTAAAAGTCAGCTACGCTGAGTGAGTTCTAGTTAATCAGGCAGCATACAATCTATTCCCATATATTACTTCCCGTATCCGAAGACACATATTACTACCTTAACCTTGTATAAATATCCATAGGAGGATCGTCACGTAATATCTATTAAGAGAACCATTACCATTACCCTACCATATATAATTTCCATAGGAGGAACGCTATACTATCCATAGAAGGAACACTTTACTATCCATAAAAAGAACACTATACCTTCCATAAAAGGAACACTATACCTTCCATAAAAGGAACACTATACCTTCCATAAAAGAAACACTATACCTTCCATAAAAGGAACACTATACCTTCCATAAAAGGAACACTATACCTTATTATCTAATATCCATGTAAGGAGCTAGTCACTTCCCTTGACGATACGTGCAATATCCGAAGATCGTTCACGTACCGTCAAGCAATCAATCGTATCGATCACATATACCATACACGGCATACACATAAAATTATATCCTTTCGTTCATACTTTCTTACTTTCTTTTGTATTATCTTACTTTCATATCTTACGTTATAAAGAGCATTACGCCCTACATTCCTCGAGTATTACTAGGGCTCGGAACCCTCTTCGTAACCATACAACCATACGTTATCATTTCTTTCTTCTATTATCTCTATCATGTTCATACACATAAACATACATAACATACTTACCTTATTCTTAGCGCTGCAACCTGAACGTACGTGCAATATCCGAAGATCGTTCACGTACCATCAATCAATCATTCATATATTTCACATTATCCATATAAGGCATACACTTATCTCTTAGGATAAGTGTATTAACAAACATATTGAGTATGCATACAGCCCCGAAAACGTAACACATAAATGGGGCTAGAAACTCACCTGAATTCTGCTTCTTTTTCTGATAGCTGTAAATCCCTTCTCTAACTGAGCTCGGCTGACTGTACAAGTTACACGTATCAATACTCGCCTGATCTAATCTGGTGGCCTAGTATTAGCTTACTTTAACTTATCGCTTTATAATTTATTTTCTAATCAAACTTGGCTTTAGGCGAAGTTAACCCTCAGGCGAACTTAGCTTTAGGCGAAGTTAAACCTCAGGCGAACTTAGCTTTAGGCGAAGTTAAACCTCAGGCGAACTTATCATCAGGCGAACTTAAACCTCAGGCGAACTTGTCATCAGGCGAACTTAGCTTGCAGGCGAAGTTCATCGCTTGAAGGCGAAGTTGCCCAGATGAAGGCGAAGTTGCCCAGATGTCCGCTGTTTCGGTTTCTGATCAACATTTTGAGCGTTTTTAACACCCTTGCTATGGTTCAATACCACCCACTACACTTCCCGACCATTTTCGGTCGTTTATACACTAAAAGCTCGGATCTTTAAACTTCCAAGATCAAGAATCATACCTTTTGAGCTTGTTTGGATCTCGTTTATCTTGGTATCACCACTAATCTTTCTCTCTTACCCGGACCTCGCTCGATCCTTCCTTCTTTCTCGGCCCGGCCGGCGGCGGTTTTGGGTGTGCTTGGTGTGTGTGTATGTGTGTGTTTAGGAGAGTGGGGGAAAATGAAGATATTTTGGGATTTTGGGGGTATTTTATATCCCTGAAATCCCATTCTCATTTAACCCATCTCAATTAATCCAAATCCATAACCAACGTCCATTACCCGACACTAGCCCGACCCATACCAACTCCTATTCTTTTATTTATTTCCTGATAACCCGAGTAAACTTTCCCTCTATTATTAAGTAATATAATTAATATTACCTTGAAATTTCGAGATGTTACACAATTAACTTCACAATCACTAAATCATCATAAACCGAATCAAAAGTTAACATGCTCTTCCATGGTGAATCACTAAATACACCATAACTTAACACCAAATTACACAGGAAGTTCCCTCTTCCATCAATAAACATGAATTCACCAACAAATCCACCAATAACACACTAAATTACTCCAGATCTGATCAAAACCCGAAGAACACGAAAAACACAAAAACTCAGATTTACCTTATTGATGCATCGAGAGCAGCTCAGGCTCTGATACCAATTGAGAGAACGTCATAGAGACCAAGATCTAGCCGCTAATACGATACATCAACACGAAATCGATACTTTAAATATATACTTTATTGATAAATATGGATGAATACATTAGAGAGAATAATAAGTTATGGAGAGGATAATTTACATCTATGTACTAGTTCTCTCCTAAATTATGAGCATAAGCTCCCTATTTATAGGCTATTTACAATATACGTTAAATACAAAGACTAAACTGCCTATAACTTATTCGCTCGCTACGGACACCAAAACCGTGCGCTAACAGACTCCCCCTTTTCCGTAGCTATCGAATACTTTATCCTTGAATTCTTTAACTGCAAATCACCAGTCACAAACCGTGCACTAACAGGGTTATTGTTCGAAATAAGGCACGGTTGGTAGTTCGTGGTTTTCATCAGGTTGAGGGATTAGATTACACTGAGGTCTATGCCCCAGTGGCTAGACATGAGGCCATTAGAATTTTTCTGGCCTATGCATCATACATGGGGTTCACAGTGTGACATATGGATGTTAAAACCGCCTTTCTGTATGGTGAAGTCAAGGAAGAGATTTATGTTGATCAGTGTAACACCCCGTAACCGCAGCGGAAACGTAAACGGGATGCAACAGACACCTCTGATATCAACCACATTGCTTATAAAGAAAACTGAATACATTAATATACTTCAAAATTACATTGTCTCGTATTTCATTACCGTCTAGGTGATACACACATCATACAATACGATACATAATTCTATTTATTATAATGTATCCTAACATTCCGCACACAAATCTTACACACATCAAGCACTTAGCACGTAAGCAATCACTGCATCTTAGTTGTACCTGAAAAGCATGTGAGAAAACGGGTCAACTACGAATAGTTGGTGAGTTTCACAATTTGAGTAAACCATGATAAATCCATATCAAAATATAATATTATCTGGGGACACTGTTAACCCAGTACCGTACTCATTCTGGGGGCAATGTTAACCCAGAATTACGATGTAATTATGCTGAGCCCACAAGTGAAACCTCTGACTATCACACACAACCCCCGTGGCATATCCCCCGCCCACGGAACTGCCCCAAACCGCTATGTCTAACATTACATAGCAAAATATATATCACAACAAAATAGACATGTGCAACTGGCTGGGAAACATCAGCAAATCCATGCCGGACCAGTTAGGTTTGTCAGACCAATAGTACTATCCACACTCTACCGGCTTTCAGTTAATCACTCGTGTTCCGGGTCTTTAGAATGTTAGCAACTCAGACAATTACCATCTTAGTACATTTCCGTACGATTCCCGTACAATAAAATATATATAAATCCACGCAAGTCCATGCGTTCAGTATGTATTTAAACATTTCAGTAATAACATGCTT
This sequence comes from Bidens hawaiensis, assembly GCF_021521415.1. Lineage (NCBI taxonomy): Eukaryota > Viridiplantae > Streptophyta > Magnoliopsida > Asterales > Asteraceae > Bidens > Bidens hawaiensis. Next base: position 34,300 of record NW_027505848.1, read on the forward strand.
CCGCCCCGGGAAAATATTTGAAATCAATTCAGAAAAAGGGGCTCATGAAACTCACCTTAGCACATGCAAGCAGGTAACAACAATCATTATCAGTTAACACGTCCAATCTGTAATATGATCCCTACGATCGTTACTATACACTCATTATTAATATAACTTTAACCAAGTTACCGGTACATCTGGGGACACTGTTAACCCAGCACTGTACCCGTTCTGGGGGCAATGTTAACCCAGAAACACTTTTCCGGACTCAGATTGTGATGTCGTTTAGAGTTCCATGGTCACAACTACTATTAGTCGTTTTTCCCGTTTTGCGTGCTTAGCACGATTATCCGTTTTTACGTTTCAAAAATGAGTTTGGTCACGCACGACCCGAAAACAGTGGTTGACCGATAATTTAATTAAAGATGTGAAATTATAGCTCGGTTTAGACGTCCCGATTGGCCGCGGGACCCGTTTCCGTCTTTGGCGTACCGGAAACTATTAAAATAGGTTAAAATTACTCAAATCATCCGAATTATTTTCGGATGATTTATTTTTACTTGTTTAACTCATTTATATGAAAATAGTTCATTTTTAGGGTTTTTATACACCAGTCAGCTCGCTTAAGCGAACTTCACCGGTTTACGCGTTTTAACTTTAAAAGTTTGATAATTAGCACAAATAATTATCCGTTTACTCTAGGATCTTGAAATTCTGCACAAATCACTTTTTAACAGTGGGGAATTTTATAAAAATATTTCCAGAATTAATTCTTATATTTAAAATTTATTTATCCATTTTTAAACACCATTTAAACACTAAATATGTCGTAAATACCAAACGATCTTAGAAAAATCCCAAATTTCTCCTGGATGTCCCCTGCCATCCACATAGTCCCCTGTAATTTTTCCAGAACCAAAATTCTCTTTTACATGCCATTTTTACTAAAACCGAGCTAGAACACCCTAGAACTCGTTTAACCGAAAAGCCTACTTAGACTTCTCCAACTGACCTCAAATTTTGTGTGTGACTTATGCATGATATAAAAAGCTTATCTGAAATTTTCCAGAATTTTCATGATATTTAACTATTTTTCACCATTTTTGGCCAAAACCGAGCATTAAATTCACCAAATATTCATCCTTTATCCAAAAATTACCAAAAATTCACAGAACTCATATTTTCATGTGTTTAACACCTCTGTAAAATTTCATGACCTAACTATAAAGCATCAACAATCTGTCCAAATTTCCCAAAACCGAACATAACCGAATATACCTTTCGTTTTCCGCCACTACTACCTACAAACTCGTCTTTCCGCCTTGTCTACCACTAAAAACATAACCTACAACCAACATACCACAATACCAAGCAAGTTACACTCACGATCAAGCCTCTTACACTATAGTTTCGGTTATGATTCAAAAACAAAGATTTAAACCGTAAAAATTCGTTCTTGGTTCGTTTAACTCCTTTCTTGGACCAAGATCCCTTGTATAACCCGTATACATCACTTGATCATGCCAGAATCAGTTTTCATCTTTGAAACCTCATTTTCTTGCAAATAAACTCAAGAAACGAAGATGGAAACGTGATTAACTCGATTATTTACCTCGTTTTCTTGCTAAATCTTCTCGGTTTTGGATCATGATCTTGAGAGGAAAGGAAGTTTGTTGATTTGTTGGATGAAAAAAAGAAATGAAACCATGGGGTAAAACCCCTTTTTCCGATCGGCTCAATGAGGGGGGTGGGGTGGGACCCACCTCTCCATTCTAGGCCACATGTTTGGATTCTCGTAATCCGGATAATGTTTTGGATAATCTGGTTCAGTTCGTTTTTCGGTTAAATGTTTAATTCGGCTTAAAACGAGGCTAAAACGGTCGTTTTTCGGCTAAAAATGAAATTTATATAAAACCGACTTAAGAACTTTAAAAACTTAAACCATGACATTTATTAACTTAAAATACCATGTTATTAATAATTGCGCATCTTTTTCGGCTTGATCGATTGTCTCTTGCTCGGTTTGTTATTAAAGGTTTCGTTTAACGTACCGACGTACATTAAATCGAAATTCTTTTTATGTGCCGTACTTTACTTATCCCGAAGCATTAATGCTTCGTAAAATCACTACATATCATATATCTCGTCTATAATTGAACCCTAGATTCGTTCGGGTTTCAATAACTATCGATCGATTGATCGCATATTCAATACGATGAATTATATATTCACGTACAATCAATACAGTGAACCATGTATTCTCGTATAATTACTCTGGTAACTCATGTACCCGACATTAAATATGACGTAATTATTATCTACCGGTTAGGGTATACCGGGTTTCGTCGGAATCGTTACATTCTCCCCCCGTTAAGAAATTTCGTCCTCGAAATTTTACACGCTCACTATCCCTTTCCGAGGGAAAGGTGGGGGGTTTTTCCTTCCGAATTCACCCTCACGTTACCAGGTATAATCTGGTCCTCGCTGTGAATTCCACTTAATCTTAATCAATAAAGCTTGGTGTGTCCAAACTGTTTAGTTTTCCCGTCTACTATCTCTACGAAATTATTTATGATAACAAGCATGTCTTCTATGAGTACCTCCATTACTAGTACTTTCGTTGCCTCATCGCTTAGGTACTTTTCAACCCGTATATATGGCAAAACATCATGCATAGTACTTAGCCCCTGGAGTACTTTAATCGATAACTAAATGACCAATCATGGAGATAGTCTCATGAGGTCCAATATATTAAGGAGCTATTTTCGGTTTTGCCAAACCTCATATCACCTCTCGAAGGTGATGCCTTAAAAATGTCTTGTCACCTCTTTCTAGTGACAATGGTTTCCTTTGAATGTTGGCATAAATCCTTTGCCAATCTCGCGATGCTTTCAACTTATCTTAAGTATTATAAATCCGATTGGTTGTTTCTCGAATCAATTCAAATCTTATGGCTTGAGTGACGCCCAATTTCAATTTAACAAATTGGTGATATTTACTTCACCCATAGAAAGCTTCAAGCTCTCGATGCTTCCTTCCCCGCCTTCCAATAATGGAAGTAGGATGCCCATTTCGATCTGAGATAATTGAAAATGGTATTCCACGATGAGATATCATTTCACCATCATGAATTTGGGCGAGAATTCATTGTGGTAATCATCATAGATTGGAATGAAATGCGAGGATTGGTTAATCGATCTGCGATTACCCAATTTACATCATGCCTTTGATATATCTTGGGAATTTGCGTCCCGAAATCCTTTGTAATTTTTTCCCACTATCATTGGCGAATTTTTCTGTCGTTGTAGCGTTCCATAGGGTTTTCGGCGTGCAGCCTTATCTCTTGCATAACTTAAATATTCACCAACATTCGTAACCATATCTTTCTCCAAACTCGGCCATTAATACAATCCTTTCAGATATTCGTATCATCAACAGTCTATTCCGATCCCGGATGTATGGAATATTTCGATCTATGCGCTTTGTCCATGATTAATTCACGAAGGTCATGGAGGGTCGGGATCCAAACCCGATTTTTGAAATAGAGAATTTCGTCCACGTGCTGTTCGAAATTCTTCTCGTTGCCGTAAAGTTCCTCCTTTTCCAATTGTTCCTCTTTCAACGCCTCACGTTGAGCGACTCGAATCAGGTCCGAAAGGTTCGACTGGACTATCATCCCCAGTACTCGCACTCGCAATGGCTTACCCCGATCTTTCCTACTCAAGGCATCGGCTACGACGTTAGCCTTACCGGGGTGATAACGGATGTCACAGTCATAATCGCTTAACAACTCGACCCATCTTCGTTGCCTCATATTCATTTCTTTCTGATCGAATATATGCTGCAAACTTTTATGATCGGTGAAGATGGTGCACTTCGTATCGTAGAGATAATGTCTCCAGATTTTAAGTGCGAAGATAACCGCTCCCAGTTCTAAGTCATGAGTAGTGTAATCTCTCTCGTGTACTTTTAACTGTCGGGAAGCATAGGCTATAACCTTATTATTCTGCATCAACACGCATCCTAACCCTCTACGCGCTGCGTCACAATACGCGACAAAACCATCGTCTCCATCGGGGAGACTTAAAATCGGCGCTCGGCACAATTTTAATGGTTTCTACCTTATTTGGGTCTATGTGAAATCTTTGTTGCTTTACAACATGACCAAGGGATTATGCCTTCGTTATTCAAAATCACATTTCGAACACTTAGCGTACAACTCTTCTTGCTTTAACACTTCCACAATTTTCCTTAACCGTCGTTCGTGCTCTTCTTTACGTTGCGAATATATCAAAATATCATCAATGGATGCTATGACAATTTGTCAAAATAAAGTTTACAGACTCGGTTCATGAGGTCCATGACCACTGCCGGCGCATTTGTTAGCCCGAGAGGCATAACTAAGAATTCATAATGGTCGTAACAAGTCCAAAACGCTGTTGTTGCAACGTCCTCCTCTTGGACTTTTCATTTGGTGATAACTAGATCTAAGATAAATTTTCTAAAAGTAAATCGCCCTTTGCAATTGGTTAAACAGATCGTTCACTTCGAAGAAGTGAATACCTATTCTTGATCCTCAGTTTATGCAATTCTCTCTAATCAGTACATATCCTAACACTTCCGTCCTTCATTTCCCAAACAACACTGGTGCACCCCATGGTGACTAACTAGGTCGTATGAAACCTTATCCAACAATTCTTGTAACTGATTGGATAATTCTTGCATCTCGGACGATGCAAGTCGGTAAGATGCTTAGCAACCGGGCTAGCTTGAGGCATTAATTCGATTCTGAATTCGACCTTCCGGGTTGGCGGTAATCCAGGAAGTTCTTCTAGGAAAACTTGTGGAAATTTGCGTACCACCGGGATATCTTCTATATGTTTTCTTTTAAATACTTTGGCAATCGCGTTTGTTAAATACGCCACGTCTTCTTGTCGTAAATATTATAACATCTCAAGATGAGATTAGAGTGGTAACATAATACCGTACACTTTTCTCTGTATCAAATCGCTTCATCGTCCGAAGGAGATCTTCTAATCATCTTCTTTTCATATTTGATTTCAGCTTCATGTTGAGTTAGCCAATCCATGCTAACTATTACGTCAAAACTTCTTTGCTTTACTGGTCGTAGGTCAATAAGGGAAAGTTAATCGTTCAGAATAATAGGACAACTCCGAACAATTTAGTTAACCATTAGGGATTTACCGTTAGCGATTCTACGGTATAGGGTTCTATAGTTTCACTAATCGGTATCTTTCCAATGATAGGAGGTTAACAGGAACTAACTTCTATCGACGACCGCAAAAACATCACTGAAGCTTATTGATTTAAAACTACAACATACTTAATACCACCTTTGGATCATGACGTGCTTTATTTGAATTACTCACAAAAGCACGGCTCCTTGCTTGATCAGAGGTTGATGCTTGTCATGAGGTTCATCTTCCAGGATACCTTGGTTCAACTTTGGGCAATTTCTCTTGAAACGTTCTGTACTGCCACATTCATAGCAAGTACAACTGTTTGGCATAATTTGATTTCTTTGGATGGATTGTTATTGAAGTTGTTGGGTTCGGAGTGGTTGTACATGAATGGGTTGTGGTTGCCGGTTCACATGGCTTCAATTGGTTCTACAATTAGGGCATTACGTCCATCTTTACCACACCTGTGGCCTACTATCACTCGACATTCTTCTTCCTGCCGATGACCATATTTTCCACATTTAGGGAAGGACCCTTCAAGCGGTTCATGTTTTCACACCAGAACTAATCTTAGTATAATTCCGGGTTGTAGGTCATCCCTACTTATTCAAAAGCCCATCTTGCCCTATACTTTTAACATTTCTTTTCTTTAACACTCGACGTCTCACCTAACGTCCATCCGGTCCGCTTCCCATAGAGTCAAATATATCAATACTGGCTTGTGACACAACCCTTCCAAAGGTTGTATATTTTACAGGGTTAACTATACTCCTTATCGATGGAGTTAGTCCCCAATATAGCACTCACTTCGCTTAGTTTCAGGAGTAATTAGCCATGTTACCAGACATGACAATTCCTTCAAACGATTAGCGTGTTCTAAGTGATCAGCACACAACATTTCTATCTTTCATAACTCAGTTTCCAATCTCTGAGTTTAATTACTCAAATAGCAGTGCTCTAGCACAAGAATTTTAAATCCTGACCATATCATCCGAGCAAAAATTTTCTAACTATAATTTTGTACCATCGTGTTCCATCACGATACAACATAATCTACCAACATATCTGTAGCATATTTCACTACACAATGTTCTAGACTCTTACCAATATCCTTAACCACTTCGATCTTTTCTATCCACTTGTTAATCTATTCCTCCCTTTACCATTAGTAAACTATTGATAGTTTCCTTAACACAACCAACAAACATATCCTTATACCGGATCTAATTCATTACGACTACTATTCATGTTTAGTTTATAACTAATACTTGTAGTCATAAAAGTATTCGGTGAAACATTATCACTCTTAGTAATACCACTAAGAGTTGAAATATTCATAATCATGTGATTGCTCGATCTATAATTCTGTGATCACATTTGCATCAACACTAGCGGTGATCTGTGATACGACACTCGGTATCATCACGTGTTATCTTTGAGCAATCAACTGAATCATATCAATCTCCATCGTTGGAGTTATTCTTTTTATGTCATTCTGCCGTACTCATCCCGTACGCAGTAATCAATACTAATCTCACCGTATAACTCGTTACCAGCTCAATCCTAACAGCAGGTACACATACACACCAAATATTATCATACAAATTACACATACCCGTATCTAGTATATATATATATGTCCCATAATATATAAACATACGGATTTATCCTGACGTCGGTTAACGTTTAAATATGTTTCATAACCCTTGTCACCCACTGACATATAGATCTTTCTCGACAAAGATTAATGTTTAATATGCTTGATTTCAATATCCTTCTGCATGTCAGCATAACCGATACATGCTCACCGTGAGCACCAAACGATTACGTACCACGGAGTTATAATATCCGTGTCCATTCGTATATTCGGCATACACGGTATACCACTTACGAACGAACAACCAACTATGCTATAATGATTCCAACACCTCTTTGTGTATGGGTAATCATTCTATTCGAGCATACACGGGTGTAGACATCTAACGGATGTAAGGATAACATAGGGAGTTGCAAGGTTCAAGGTAATTGCGCAACATGGGTTGCCTTCAAATATTATTAATTACTATTATGGGAAACTCTAAACTTGCTCAGTCAATGTCCTCAGGCGTTCTAGGTTTGCTAAAATCGGTAATTCTCGATCTGAAGTTGGTCTGTCTCATATGTTTGAGAGTGAGAAATACACATATATATTTCTATATATTATTTTTATCTGCTCATTTATTATCAAAAATTATTATTATTATTATTATTATTATTATTATTATTATTATTATTTTATTTTTTTTTTTTTGAATAAGAACGGGTTCAGGTACGGGTCCGTCCGTACGTGAGGGTCGACGGTTCGGGTGAACATCTAGGGTTATTAGAATATACGGTACCGGTATTGGTAGGGTAAGGGATTTATCAATTTCGGTTGGGAGTGACAGTTACTAGATATTTCTGGTTAATGTCAAACTGGAGATCTAACTTGGTACTATCATAACTATGGCCCAATAAGTCAGACTTATCATCAACCGATGCTCTAGAAATTTCAGCATCCTCGGTACTTTTTATTATTTCCTTCCCCGGTTCCTTATCCGGGTCCCATTTCTCAATACATGTACCCACAAGATATGTACATATATATATATATATATATATATATATATATATACACATTAGCACGTATAAATAATACTATATACTTTACACATATGTTGCCATTTTTACCTATTAATGTACCCCGTGACTTCCCCTGAATTCCCTCGTGCGGACAAGTCTGTTATTATGTTCCGGACCATAATAACTCACTTGTCTATCCAAGTTCATCCAGCTCTCGTCACAATATATTATTAGTTGATATTCAGATCCTATTATACTTGAGCTACTGGTTATATTTTAGGTATCTTTTAAAGACATCCTAATTCTTTTATAACCAATGGCTCTGATACCAACTTCTGTAACACCCCGTAACCGCAGCGGAAACGTAAACGGGATGCAACAGACACCTCTGATATCAACCACATTGCTTATAAAGAAAACTGAATACATTAATATACTTCAAAATTACATTGTCTCGTATTTCATTACCGTCTAGGTGATACACACATCATACAATACGATACATAATTCTATTTATTATAATGTATCCTAACATTCCGCACGCAAATCTTACACACATCAAGCACTTAGCACGTAAGCAATCACTGCATCTTAGTTGTACCTGAAAAGCATGTGAGAAAACGGGTCAACTACGAATAGTTGGTGAGTTTCACAATTTGAGTAAACCATGATAAATCCATATCAAAATATAATATTATCTGGGGACACTGTTAACCCAGTACCGTACTCATTCCGGGGGCAATGTTAACCCAGAATTACGATGTAATTATGCTGAGCCCACAAGTGAAACCTCTGACTATCACACACAACCCCCGTGGCATATCCCCCGCCTACGGAACTGCCCCAAACCGCTATGTCTAACATTACATAGCAAAATATATATCACAACAAAATAGACATGTGCAACTGGCTGGGAAACATCAGCAAATCCATGCCGGACCAGTTGGGTTTGTCAGACCAATAGTACTATCCACACTCTACCGGCTTTCAGTTAATCACTCGTGTTCCGGGTCCTTAGAATGTTAGCAACTCAGACAATTACCATCTTAGTACATTTCCGTACGATTCCCGTACAATAAAATATATATAAATCCACGCAAGTCCATGCGTTCAGTATGTATTTAAACATTTCAGTAATAACATGCTTCCGCCCCGGGAAAATATTTGAAATCAATTCAGAAAAAGGGGCTCGTGAAACTCACCTTAGCACATGCAAGCAGGTAACAACAATCATTATCAGTTAACACGTCCAATCTGTAATATGATCCCTACGATCGTTACTATACACTCATTATTAATATAACTTTAACCAAGTTACCGGTACATCTGGGGACACTGTTAACCCAGCACTGTACCCGTTCTGGGGCAATGTTAACCCAGAAACACTTTTCCGGACTCAGATTGTGATGTCGTTTAGAGTTCCATGGTCACAACTACTATTAGTCGTTTTTCCCGTTTTGCGTGCTTAGCACGATTATCCGTTTTTACGTTTCAAAAATGAGTTTGGTCACGCACGACCCGAAAACAGTGGTTGACCGATAATTTAATTAAAGATGTGAAATTATAGCTCGGTTTAGACGTCCCGATTGGCCGCGGGACCTGTTTCCGTCTTTGGCGTACCGGAAACTATTAAAATAGGATAAATTACTCAAATCATCCGAATTATTTTCGGATGATTTATTTTTACTTGTTTAACTCATTTATATGAAAATAGTTCATTTTTAGGGTTTTTATACACCAGTCAGCTCGCTTAAGCGAACTTCACCGGTTTACGCGTTTTAACTTTAAAAGTTTGATAATTAGCACAAATAATTATCCGTTTACTCTCGGATCTTGAAATTTTGCACAAATCACTTTTTAACAGTGGGGAATTTTATAAAAATATTTCCAGAATTAATTCTTATATTTAAAATTTATTTATCCATTTTTAAACACCATTTAAACACTAAATATGTCGTAAATACCAAACGATCTTAGAAAAATCCCAAATTTCTCCTGGATGTCCCCTGCCATCCACATAGTCCCCTGTAATTTTTCCAGAACCAAAATTCTCTTTTACATGCCATTTTTACTAAAACCGAGCTAGAACACCCTAGAACTCGTTTAACCGAAAAGCCTACTTAGACTTCTCCAACTGACCTCAAATTTTGTGTGTGACTTATGCATGATATAAAAAGCTTATCTGAAATTTTCCAGAATTTTCATGATATTTAACTATTTTTCACCATTTTTGGCCAAAACCGAGCATTAAATTCACCAAATATTCATCCTTTATCCAAAAATTACCAAAAATTCACAGAACTCATATTTTCATGTGTTTAACACCTCTGTAAAATTTCATGACCTAACTATAAAGCATCAACAATCTGTCCAAATTTCCAAAAACCGAACATAACCGAATATACCTTTCATTTTCCGCCACTACGACCTACAAACTCGTCTTTCCGCCTTATCTACCACTAAACACAGAACCTACAACCAAAATACCACAATACCAAGTAAGTTACACTCACGATCAAGCCTCTTACACTATAGTTTCGGTTATGATTCAAAAACAAAGATTTAAACCGTAAAAATTCGTTCTTGGTTCGTTTAACTCCTTTTCGGTTAAATGTTTAATTCGGCTTAAAACGAGGCTAAAACGGTCGTTTTTCGGCTAAAAATGAAATTTATATAAAACCGACTTAAGAACTTTAAAAACTTAAACCATGACATTTATTAACTTAAAATACCATGTTATTAATAATTGCGCATCTTTTTCGGCTTGATCGATTGTCTCTTGCTCGGTTTGTTATTAAAGGTTTCGTTTAACGTACCGACGTACATTAAATCGAAATTCTTTTTCTGTGCCGTACTTTACTTATCCCGAAGCATTAATGCTTCGTAAAATCACTACATATCATATATCTCGTCTATAATTGAACCCTAGATTCGTTCGGGTTTCAATAACTATCGATCGATTGATCGCATATTCAATACGATGAATTATATATTCACGTACAATCAATACAGTGAACCATGTATTCTCGTATAATTACTCTGGTAACTCATGTACCCGACATTAAATATGACGTAATTATCTACCGGTTAGGGTATACCGGGTTTCGACGGAATCGTTAAAATCAGCCACCGGGTTTTGTTGATTCTAAGAAACCAAATCACGTCTACAAGCTAGACAAGTCTTTATACGGGTTACATCAGGCTCCTCGAGCGTGGTATGCTACATTGACCGCACATCTTCTTGATCATGGCTACGAGCGTGGAACCATCGACCAAACCTTGTTCCGGAAAACTGTCGAAAAAGATTTGATTCTCGTCCAGATCTATGTAGATGACATTATTTTTGGATCCACCAGCGCTGAGTTGTGCATAGAATTTGAAGGTGTAATGAAGAAAAGGTTCAAAATGAGCTCGTTAGGTGAAATGACAACATTTCTGGGGTTTCAGGTTTGCCAAAGCTCGACAGGAATTTTACTGCATCAAGGGAAGTATGTTGAAGATAGTGGCTAAGTTAGAACTTCAAGATTCCAAGAGTGCCAACACTCCGATGGCAGAAAGGCCATTGCTGTCATCTGATCCTGAAGGGAGTCACGTAGATCAAACGTACTAACGATCGATGATCGGGTCTCTGATGTACCTCACAACCAGTCGTCCTGACATCATGTTTGCAGTCTGCCAATGTGCTCGTTTCCAGGTTATTCCTAAACTCTCTCATTTAATTGCTGTTAAACGTTTTTTTTTTTATATCTGAAGGGACAACCGAAGTTAGGTCTTTGGTATCCCAAACAATCAGAATTTGATCTTTATGCTTTTGCTGATAGCAATTATGGTGGAGATAACATTGACAGCAAATCCACATCCGCTGGATGCCAGTTCTTTGGAGATCATCTCATTTCATGGCAATGTAAGAAACAACATACAGTGTCTACATCGACCGCCGAAGCAGAGTATGTTGCTGCGTCAGCTTGCTGTTCTCAGGTTACCTGGATACAAAACCGACCGCTGGATTACGGTTTGGAATTTCTTGATACTCCAATTTTTTGTGATAATGATGCTGCCATTACAATTGTGAAAAATCCTGTTCAACACTCTAAAACCAAGCACATCGATATTAAAATTCATTTTATTCGTGACTGTTTCCATCAAAAATTGATTCATCTTGAACAAGTTCACACTGACAACAATGTGGCGGACTTATTTACAAAACCGGTCGGAATAGCCAAATTTAATGTGCTTGTGAGTTTTCTTAAAATGCTTCGTTTCGAGGATTGAGTGTTTTTGGAAATAAATTTGTACATATTCGTTTAATTTGCACAAATTTAGGGGGAGAAAAATCAAAAAGTTAAAAACAGTGTGTGTGTTGTTTTTTAGAAAAATAAAAAAAATCAAAAAATAGTATGTGTGCGTTGTTTTTATTTCATTCTCGCTTAAAATTATGTCGGTTGCTCAAGTTTGAAGGACATATACTTGTATATGGTTGGTCCGGTGTTCTACTTGTAGTTTCACAGGATAGTCATTTACCCAACTACTGAAAGCACCCGGGAGATTATGATGGGTTTTGTGTTTTGTATTCTTTTACTTAAAACTATGTCGGTAACTCTGAGCTGCAAAAACATGTATCTTCATACATGTTTGGTCCGGTTAACCACTTGTGGTCATACAGGATAGCCATTTACCTAAAAGCTTAAAAGTGACCGGGGTGACTGAATTCTCAACACGTGTGGTTTACGTAACTCCTTGGGAAATGATATTACCATTCAGTTAATAGCTTCAAAATATTTGAAAATGAAAATTGATCCAACCTTTGGAGGCATAAAAGTAAGTCCTGTCATGTCTCGAATGAAAGGCATGTAAGTCCGGATGGCCTGTAAGTCCAATGTTCAACCTTAAAGCTTAAACTATATTTATTTATCTATAAAATCTTTTGATCAAGCACTAGGGGGTTGGAGTCAAATTGGGGTGATCTGGGGAAAGCCAAATACGCTTTGAGAAGAGATAGGAGGCATTACAGGTCCATGAGTGATGTCTATCTAAGCTTTATGCCGAACTGAACCTAAATACTATCACTCATATAATGAAAATCATGCGAAGTTTGTTATACCTGCTATCAACCTGTCTCTTTATGTCATAATAACGCTGAACATGAATCCTAGTGACAGCCTCTTAAATAGTATAATTCCATGTTCGGATCTTTTCATAAAAGGCGGTGTTTTTACAGAAACTGAAATTTGATCCCAATCTTATAAAATTTAAGGGAGTTCTTTTATTCGTTAATATTTTTGGTTCCGTTTAATTTCATCTTAATTTCATTTAATTTCAAATTGCTTTATTTTGTTTTGTTTGGTTTATCTCGAAATTACACTCCTCGAAATGTGTTTCTTAAACTGGGTCCTTTTCAACATGGGCTGTTAGAAGGGTTTGGGCTGTTTGTCAATTTTAAGTCATCATAAGTTTGGGCTGTCTTTTTGCTCTAAGCCCGTTATAAGTTCTCGGCCCATTTTGGTTGAAGTATAAATATCTTGAGACTAAATTATTACTGTCATTACCTTCAAGAATTCAAAACTTATCTCTCTTTCTCTCATGCCTTCTATCCGAATATTAAACCAACCTAACTAATCATCTATTGGTGTTCATTCGATTGATTTACATGTAATAAGCAAGGTCATTTAACCAGCTGTTATTGTGAGACCTAAGTACCGACGGTTTTTGTTTGATGTTCTCATGAATTGGTTTCATGGATGGTTTGATAGATAAGGTAGAATCATGGGTAATTAGGGATTTTGGTTGACATCTTAGGGTCTAACAGAGTGTTTTCTGTTGATCATAATGGATTAGTTGCAGGTTTCATGGAGATTTCGGTGATTTGGAGAAGATGGCACTCTTTCCAAGATGGAACCCAAGGGTTTTCTGTTCCCAGCTGTCAATGAGTTCTTAGTTAACTTTTGTTGATCGAGATCCCACTGTCCTGACCGAGAACTCGTGTTCTCGGTTGACCTTCATTGACAGATCTCAAGACTTAACTTAGAACTCATGTTTTCTGTCAGTCATTGACAGAGAACCCATATTATTGACCGAGATCTCATATGTGGACTTAAAAAATCACTGTTGGGCTTAATCATTTATTTTTGATCTTTTGGGCCAACTAATGAGTCATTGGGCCAAACCATTAACTTTACAGCCCAATTAACCAATAAGTTTACATTTACTAATTTGATTCGTTTGATGCAGAAATGGTTGATCAAACTCCGTTGAAATTTGTGGATACTCATAATATTCGACACCTTTTTGATCCACCACTAGCTCACAAGGAATTCAAATCTATGATCGTCGGTCTCAACACGTGCAGAATTTCTCACGCACTACGAGAAAATCCTGTTATATGCAACAAGATGATCACGAAGTTTTGGAATAATGCCTCAATCAACCAACGAGGTCAAAATAAAACTAGTCTGTCTCTAGTCTATACTAGAGGGAATTAAGATATCTATTAGATAGGGTGTGGTGCTTAGTTATATAGGGTGTGGTGCTTGGAGTCGTGTCACTGTACTGTTGTTCAGTGATCAACCAGATTACCTGATAGAATATTCTATTGCTTTTGTTACTGAGATCCTTACCAGAATGGGTTACGAGGGTACTTATCCTCCGGCAATCAAGAAGTTATTTCACCCTTATTGGAGGTTTTTAATTCACACATTTATCACATGCGTGTCAGGTAGAAAAGGGGGTTCTGACGAAATAAGCCATGTCCAGATGTCTGTTGTCACTGCTCTGATCATGGATTGTAAGTACAATTATTCCAAGTTTGTTTTCAATGAAATGATGAGCAATCTCAAAGGGAAGAAGAAGGAGATGTTCCTTATGTATCCAAGATTCTTGTAGATGATCTTCGATTCTCATTACACCGACTTCATCAAGTCTGTTGACACTTTGGATATGAAGTCAATGGGACCCAACACCTTTGGGTTAATGAAACCCTCCAGAAAAGGATCCAAGATTGTATATATGGGGCCTCAATAGTCTAGTGAAATTTGGACGTTTTGCTGAAACGGAAGCTGAACTTGTTATAGCTCAGGTTGCTGATGAGCATGTGGCACCAGCTCAACCACGTGCTGCAGCCTTCGAGATTTCTGATGATGAAGATAATGAGACAGAACACCGTGAGACGGACACCGCTCCGAATGCGGAGAAATTGAGTGCTCTTGAAGCTGCCAAAGCTTTATTACAGTCAACTGCTCTGAAACTTCCTCAGACAGTTGCTGAAAACATTGAAGGAGATCTGAGTGAAGAACCAGCCGCTGATCTCATCCCTCGTAAACGAAAAAAGATAGATCCAAGATCTAGCGGGTTGGACAGTGAAACTGAAACAACAACCACTACTCCAACAGCAATTGTTACACCATCAACAACCATCGCACAAACAACAGTCACCCTCACTGGCCCACATCAACCTGAGTCCCATGCTCTAGAGACTCAAGTTGACAAAGGTGCATTCACTACAGAGTCTTTATTTCAAGATCAGATGTTTGATGACTTTGCTAGTGATTTTGATTTCGAGACAGATATTCAGCACATCCCCTCAGACTCATCTGGCCCAGCTGATCAAGGTCAGTCAAGTTCCGGCTCGTCAGACAAGATTGCCTAAATTCTTGCCATGCAAGAAACTTATTTTCAGAACAAGGGTAAGGGAGTTGTTCTTGAAGATGCTCCTGTTGATATCCACGCACTACAACGTCGAGTCTTTGAACTCGAGCAAGATTCAGTAGTCAAGGATGTTCGTATTCAAGAACTGGAAGCAAGCAACTCTGAAAAGGATTCCAAGATTAAAGAGTTACAGTCTGGCATGGGAAGATTGACGGCCATGCATCTTAACCTCCAACAAAAACCATTTAAAAAGTTTGGATATGAATTTAAAGGCAACGATGATGTGGCCTCTCAAACACCCAACGTTGATCAAGGTAAGAGCTCTCATATTCGTCCAGCTGACAACATTTATGAGTCCGAGACCTTGAAACAGTATATGTCTGCACCACCAATCACCAAAGAAAAGTCAGACAGAGTTCAGAGAAAGCTACTGGTGATGAAGAAATCAAATCAGAATGTGGAATCATCAGACCATCCAGACAGGTTCCTCGTAACTTTTCCAATGGGTTTCTCGGATAAATATGGTGATAGGTCGGGAGTTGTATCGTGGGGTTTTGACACTGAGAAAAATATGTGGTGGGTAAAAAGGAAGTCGGGAACCACTGAGTATTACAAAAAGATGAAAGACTTTGGTTCTTGGACTAGAGTTTATCTAGTGACTTGATAAACTCTCTGTTCCTCAACCCGTCGAATAATAAACGGGCTACGAATTTCTGGAACTTCTTGAGAAATCAGGTTGATCGTGGTTTTCCAACAATGCCAACTGCCGAATCATTCCTGAAGAATTCCAAGGGGTTCATAGATCCAAAGACAGGAAAAACAATGGTGAACGTTATGTGGCCTTCTACAAAGAAGGCTACTCATATTCCTGTACCTGACGCGATTCCAGACGGTACATTGGACAACATGCGGTTCTGGATTTACGATAGTGCAACTGCCACTGTTGTCGTCAAATTGCAGAAGGGAAAGGGGCAATATAGATTTGTTGATCCAAGGGATCTGCTGAAGTTTGGTGAAAAATATATTAAGGCTCTCAGCACATTCCAAATAATAATTGAGCCACTTTTTGAGGTAGCTGCTAAGGAATACACGAGCATGGTAGCGTCTATTATTAGATGCAAATTTTGGGCTGGTGCGTTGAAGGATGCAGATATTGATTATATGAAACATGATTGATGACCAAGCTACAAACCAGGGGGGATTGTTGGGCCTAGTTTTGTATGGTTTGTACTTAGTTTAAGTATTAGTTTTGGGCCACGTATGTGCACCGAGATCCTAAGGGATCTCGTTGGGCTTTTGGTTGTTAGTTGGGCTTATATGTTTTGGTTCTCTATATATATGACTCATTGTATAGAGATTAGGGTTGTTCGTTCATTCACTTGTAAGTTTGGCCGAGGTTGTAATTGTGCTTAAGCACCTGACGTATAATAATAATACGTATGTTTTGAAGCAATCCCCGTGTTACGTATTTGTGTTTATTTGTGTTCTTGAATCACCAAGTGTTGGATTTCCGCACCAATACTTGTTTATTGATATCATAATTGTAGTGATCCAGATTCGGGACTTACATCGTGTATCGTAATGGGCCATGGGTGATTCTGTCACGTTGCGCGACGCAAACAAGACCATTACATGTTCTTGACCCTCCTACTATGCGATGTGCACCTCTGGTGTTCATCGCAATACGTGTTGCGACCAAAACATCATTTTTTTGTCTTTGACACAATTGATTCTTGGACTTTGTTTTATATGCAATAATGGTTCGAAATACATGAAATTATACTTGTAAACAATTACATAACATTCCGATAACATAACATGCATAAATACTCTATAAGTACTCCACTTTATTGATGAACAAAGATCTGAATTACAAAACGATTCGGGCAAACGAATTCAAATACAAATATAAATTTTAACGAATGTCAAAATTCGACTTTGACCTCCTCACCATATTAGGTCTTAACCGTTTCCACGGTTTCTCGTCAAGATCCCAGCTTTAACGTGATTTTTGGATAAGGTAGCAACAAGGTAAATGGATTCAGCAATGGTGGATGGGTTACGACTAAGCGCAACATCTTGAATTGATTTGGGTAAACCCCAGATGTACTTGTCAATAGATCTATCAAGCGGTGTGACCAATTCTCCCTCTCCCCTCAGTACTATGAAACGCACTTGATTCTCATGAATTCCTCCTTCTCAAGTTTTCATTCAATATCAAGTCACGAACTTTAACACAAGTGAGGGTCTCAACTGCCCCATTGACTGTAGTGATTGTTCCTGACCAACTGTTAGGTAATGAGGATAAAAGCAAGCATGAATGTAGTTCATCATCTATCTTGAACTTTACTTAATTTAAATGAGACAAGTGATAATTAAACAAATTAATATACTCAATAACAGAGCTTCCCTCTTTCATGCGGCTGTTGACTAACTCCCATATCAAAAACACCTTGTTGGCTGGAGATGGCTTCTCATACATATTCAACAAAGCGTCTATGTTTCCTCGTGCAGAGGTTTGTTTAGAAATATTGTAACCAACATTCATAGAAAGAGTTAGCCTGGCAGTTGACATAGCCTTCTTGTCAATGGCTATCTACTCTCTGTTACAGGTGCAGCAGGAGGCTCTAAGGCAGCATCCAGATTCTTTTATATCAGCAAATCCTTGATTTTCATCTTCCACCATCCGAAAATTATTCCCATCAAACTTCTCAGTTCTAAATTTTCCATCGTCGGTCATCTTTGCTGAATAATAGAAAATAACCAGAAAATGTGAAGCCTGAGAATCGCAGCAGTGAAATCAGTACACAAAACCTTCTGTTTGAGTGAGTGGAGACGTCGGTTTTGCGGTTCCGGCAGGGTGGTAGGGGCGGCTGGAGACTGGTGGCAGGAGGTGGTAGGCGGATAGTTTGTGTTCTTGGTTAAGAACCTGGCTCTTGATACCAGTTATTAGGTTTTAAAGCACTCACGAAAGCAATAAAACACATAAAATTTAAGTGGTTCGGTTACAGTGTGTAACCTACGTCCACGGGGGCAACTAGTGTTCATATTTTATTTAGTGATAATTTGTTTACAAGTACAAGAGATTATATATAGGCTAGCTAATTAGGGTTTAACCCTTTGCTAACCTTGCTAAAAAAGAAAACTAACAAACTGGGTTTGGACTATTAGGGCTGGCTAAGCCCGTTTATGCCTATTTCTATTATTTTCAGGTATTCTATTAATGGGATGGGCTGAAGACAACATATCTCCAACAGTTACAACTTTAAATAGCTACTTTACTGACTCTTTTTGGCTTTTCTGATTTTTAAACTTTTTTTTTCTTTCGTTTCTTTCTTTTTCACTTTTTATATTAAAGATAACTTGAGACATAAATATGTTGTGTATTATGCTCTACAATTGACTATATACAACTCTAGCACACTAGATTTAATCACGCATGATTAAAATAAAAGGCAAATGCTGAAAAAGTTTGTAATGTAAGGTTTAACAAACAAAAGGGAAAAATGCTCAAACTTGGCTCCTAGGAGATAATGTAGGGTGGGTAGTATTATTTATGTAGGTTTGTAATGTAAGGTTTAACAAACAAAAGGGAAAAACCCTCAAACTTGGCTCCTAGGAGATAATGTAGGGTGGGGAGTATTATTTATGTAAAGGCTAATATATATAGATTTCTACAATCCTAATTCTCCGTCCAGGTGGTGGTGATAAGATCTCGACATGAATATGACAAACAAGTTCTAGATATCATGAACATACTGGTTACACTCAAATCACTCATATGACATGTGTATCTATATATAAAAATATGTGTATTAAATATAGGGCTAACTGACACACACACACACACGGGAGGAAATGGTTTGCTGGTACCAAACATGTGTACTAATCTCCTTGACTTGTTATCCCCATCTAAACGATCCCATTTTACTTTTCCTTCCTTGAAAAAACATTTTATGAGAAAACTTTCGAGAAGCTTAAAAACTGGCTATGACCAAAGACCTCTAACTTGGCATTAATAGAAACAATTAACAATTTACAATTCCTAATTTTGCGCACAATCAAGCTACTCTAAGGCAACACAAATTTCAATTTCCCCCCATCACCACACTTGAGGTTAACACTGTCCTCAATGTTAAAGATTTTGCTTTTTAAAGAACATTAACAAGGACTAGGTTAAAATTTACTGATTATTAATTTAATATTGGGCCTAATGTGATGGTCATAACAAATTATACAATTACACTTTTAACAAATTAACTAGAATGACAAAGTAATTATGAAAACGAAATCACTTGATAAAAGTAAAACAGGTGTGCTCGTGATAGCATGGAAAACTTCGTCTTCTCCAAAGACGCAACTGTGTTTGTAACTCTCAAAAAGTGTAGAAACAAGCTTCTCGCAACTATTATATTAGGTATTTTAAAAGGTTTGCAAAACTTTGATTTTTTTATTACCAAGCCGAGCTAAGAAATTTCGTAATTAAATGTCGGCAAGAACCGAAAGGACTTGTCCGACATGTTAGATGACGCGCTTTGGGCTTTTCACGCAACGTTTAAAATTCCTATTGGGACCACACCCTTTAGGATGGTTTATGGGAAAGTGGGCCATATGTAGTGGGCGTTAAGATCTGACCCAAGCTTCGAAAAACCGGTATCTCCTAATTCATGAGGTGGAGAAGTTGAGAGATGAGGTGTACGTGAGATCATGGAGTTATAAAGAGCAGGCGAAGGCGTTGCACGATCTGAAGTTGAATGATGTGCTGTGCGTTGGGTGTATAATTTGATATATGAAATGATTTGCTTTTGCACAAGATCGTGTTTAAATTTATAAAAATGATTTCTGCAAAGACTAAACACACACAAAATAGGCAAGTGTACATATTGTATATGTAGAATAGTATTGGTAAGAACCATGAATCGATCCATGGACACAAATGTTTCTAATGATAAATCGTTGTTTTACTTTAATCAGAGGTTTTAATCATTCTGGGGTTAATTTTTGAACTTTTTATAAAATATAAATACTTATATATATATATATGTGACCAAGACGAGAGATTCTAAATGAGTTGTTCAATTATGCGAAGGTTACCATCTAAGATCAAGAATCCACTCCATTTTAGCATTGATAATTAAAATTTAAACATGTGGTAAACTTGTCGTAGCAATATATGATAGATAGCTCCTTAAACCTTAAGTGAGCATCTTTGGCACTAAGGAGGTAACGTGCGCATTTTAAAGTCCACCCTTTCCTAATGTCACGCCACCTCAATGATGTCAATTTAAGTTGACAAGTAGTTTTGTAAAGTAGAAAGATTAGGATTGACTCTGATTTCTCAAATACCAATTTTAACAACTTCGGGTGGTTGTAGTTTAGTCACACAACCTCCCCTTGGTTGATTTATGTAGGTTATAATTACACATTCCATTAACATGTGATTTCTTTAACTAAAATGATATCCTAAGCAAAGCTATTTTCAGATTACCAAGACTTAGAAAAATACATCATAACTTATATCTCATCATTTCTAAGTACAATATAAGGATCCATGTTTCGATAATGTATCAAAGTATTTCTATCTTTCAAGAACATGAATCGATCATGAATGATAGCCAATGGGATTGACAACCACCAACATTGAATTAGTGATTTAAGATGGTGAAACATTTCTCATCAAAAGATAATTGTAATATAACCATGTACTTTACTAGACTACACCACATGTTTTGATTAATTATCAAGTAAAACAAAGCTTCTTCATAGATTTTAGATGGTAAATGGAGTTTAGCTCATTATGAGCATGATGATAAACATTAACATGATTGATGATAACAAATACATGATTAAACTAGAACAATCTAACCAAATGTAGATGAATCTTCCTTCCTAATGATGATGATGATGGTTGATGATGATAACCTCCAAGCCTTCAAACTCTTCACTAGATCTTCTATGTGAGTGTTAGTGTGTGTTTTTATAAGAGAAAACCAGATAGAATTCTTTTCAAGGCACACCAAATGAGTGCAACATGAGCCACTATTTATAGGCAATCTGGAGTGTGAAGCACGGCCCGTGCTTACGTAGGCACGCCCCCGTGCAATTTTATGACATGTTCCAGATTTGTTTTGTCTTTTATGAAAGGTAACCACGGCCCCGTGCTTACTGATGCACGGCCCCGTGCTTTTTAGTGACATGTGCTAATTCTTTTTGTCTTTTCTGTGTAGACGTCCACGGCCCCGTGGTTGAGAGGCACGACCCGTGCTTTTGCTTCCAGATTTTGTCTTTTCTTGTGTTCAAAAGCATGGGGGCGTGTTTCTTAGTTTTTCTTGTGTTTTCTTTTTTTTTCTTTGTCTTTTTGCTTGTTTCTTCATTTGGGGCTTGGTTTCATGTAACACCCCGTAAACGCAGCGGAAACGTAAACGGGATGCAACAGACACCTCTGATATCAACCACATTGCTTATAAAGAAAACTGAATACATTAATATACTTCAAAATTACATTGTCTTGTATTTCATTACCGTCTAGGTGATACACACATCATACAATACGATACATAATTCTATTTATTATAATGTATCCTAACATTCCGCACGCAAATCTTACACACATCAAGCACTTAGCACGTAAGCAATCACTGCATCTTAGTTGTACCTGAAAAGCATGTGAGAAAACGGGTCAACTACGAATAGTTGGTGAGTTTCACAATTTGAGTAAACCATGATAAATCCATATCAAAATATAATATTATCTGGGGACACTGTTAACCCAGTACCGTACTCATTCCGGGGGCAATGTTAACCCAGAATTACGATGTAATTATGCTGAGCCCACAAGTGAAACCTCTGACTATCACACACAACCCCCGTGGCATATCCCCCGCCCACGGGCCCGTGGCATATCCCCCGCCCACGAAACTGCCCCAAACCGCTATGTCTAACATTACATAGCAAAATATATATCACAACAAAATAGACATGTGCAACTGGCTGGGAAACATCAGCAAATCCATGCCGGACCAGTTGGGTTTGTCAGACCAATAGTACTATCCACACTCTACCGGCTTTCAGTTAATCACTCGTGTTCCGGAGCCTTAGAATGTTAGCAACTCAGACAATTACCATCTTAGTACATTTCCGTACGATTCCCGTACAATAAAATATATATAAATCCACGCAAGTCCATGCGTTCAGTATGTATTTAAACATTTCAGTAATAACATGCTTCCGCCCCGAGAAACTATTTAAAAACAATTCAGAAAAAGGGGCTCGTGAAACTCACCTTAGCACATGCAAGCAGGTAACAACAATCATTATCAGTTAACACGTCCAATCTGTAATATGATCCCTACGATCGTTACTATACACTCATTATTAATATAACTTTAACTAAGTTAACCGGTACATCTGGGGACACTGTTAACCCAGCACTGTACCCGTTCTGGGGACAAGGTTAACCCAGAAACACTTCTCCGGACTCAGATTGTGATGTCGTTTAGAGTTCAACAGTCAAATTTTCTAATAGCTTGTTTTCCCCGTTTTGCGTGCCTAGCACGGCTACCCGTTTTTATGTTTCAAAAATGAGTTTGGTCACACACGACCATTAAAACAGTCGTTGACTGATAGTTTAAGTAAAGTTGTGAAATTTGAGCTCGTTTAGACGCCCCGTTTGGCCGCGGGACCCGTTTCCGTCTTTAGCGTACCGGAAACTGTTAAAATAGGTTAAAATTACTCAAATCATCCGAATTATTTTTGGATGATTTATTTTTACTTGTTTAACTCATTTATATGAAAATAGTTCATTTTTAGGGTTTTTATACACCAGTCAGCTCGCTTAAGCGAACTTCACCGGTTTACGCGTTTTAACTTTAAAAGTTTGATAATTAGCACAAATAATTATCCGTTTACTCTCGGATCTTGAAATTTTGCACAAATCACTTTTTAACAGTGGGGAATTTTATAAAAATATTTCCAGAATTAATTCTTATATTTAAAATTTATTTATCCATTTTTAAACACCATTTAAACACTAAATATGTCGTAAATACCAAACGATCTTAGAAAAATCCCAAATTTCTCCTGGATGTCCCCTGCCATCCACATAGTCCCCTGTAATTTTTCCAGAACCAAAATTCTCTTTTACATGCCATTTTTACTAAAACCGAGCTAGAACACCCTAGAACTCGTTTAACCGAAAAGCCTACTTAGACTTCTCCAACTGACCTCAAATTTTGTGTGTGACTTATGCATGATATAAAAAGCTTATCTGAAATTTTCTAGAATTTTTCATGATATTTAACTACTTTTCACCATTTTTGGCCAAAACCGAGCATTAAATTCACCAAATATTCATCCTTTATCCAAAAATTCACAGAACTCATATTTTCATGTGTTTAACACCTCTGCAAAATTTCATGACCTAACTCTAAACCATCAACAATCTGTCCAAATTTCCCAAAACCGAACATAACCGAATATACCTTTCGTTTTCCGCCACAACAAGCTACAAACTCGTCTTTCCGCCTTATCTACCACTAAATACAGAACCTACATCCAACATACCACAATACCAAGCAAGTTACACTCACGATCAAGCCTCTTACACTATAGTTTCGGTTATGATTCAAAAACAAAGATTTAAACCGTAAAAATTCGTTCTTGGTTCGTTTAACTCCTTTCTTGGACCAAGATCCCTTGTATAACCCGTATACATCACTTGATCATGCAAGAATCGGTTTTCATCTTTGAAACCTCATTTTCTTGCAAATAAACTCAAGAAATGTAGATGGAAACGTAAATAACTCGACTTTTTACCTCGGTTTTCTTGATAAAATCTCGGTTTTTATGATCTTGATGTGGAGAGGATTGAAGTTCCTAGAGATTTTGTGGTAAAAAAAGAAATGAGGCCATGGGGTTTAACCCTTGTGGCCGATCGGAAATCATCAAGGGGTGGGGTGGGACCCACCTCTCCAATATTAGCCACATATTTGGATTCTCGTAATCCGGATAATGTTTTGGATAATCTGGTTCAGTTCGTTTTTCGGTTAAACGTTTAATTCGGCCTAAAACGAGGTTAAAACGGTCGTTTTTTCGGCTTAAAAATGAAATTTATATAAAACCGATTTAAAAACTTCAAAAACTTAAACCATGATATTTATTAACTTAAAACATCATATCATTAGTTATCGCGCATCTTTTTCGGCTTGATCGATCATCTCTTGCTCGGTTTGGTATTAAAGGCTTCATTTAACGTACCGACGTACATTAAATCGAAATTCTTTTTCTGTGCCGTACTTTACTTATCCCGAAGCATTAATGCGTCGTAAAATCACTACATATCATATATCTCGGCTATAATTGAACCCTAGATTCGTTCGGGTTTCAATAACTATCGATCGATTGATCGCATATTCATTACGATGAATTATATATTCACGTACAATCAATACATTGAACCATGTATTCTCGTATAATTACTATGGTAACTCATGTACCCGACATTAAATATGACGTAACTATTGTCTACCGGTTAGGGTATACCGGGTTTCGTCGGAATCGTTACATTCTCCCCCCGTTAAGAAATTTCGTCCTCGAAATTTTACACGCTCACTATCCCTTTCCGAGGGAAAGGTGGGGGTTTTTCCTTCAGAATACACTCTCGCGTTACCAGGTATAATCTGGTCCTCGCTGTGAATTCCACTTAATCTTAATCAATAAAGCTTGGTGTGTCCAAACTGTTTAGTTTTCCCGTCTACTATCTCTACGGAATTATTTATGATATCAAGCACGTCTTCTATGAGCATCTCCATTACTAGTACTTTCGTTGCCTCATCGCTTAGGTACTTTTCAATCCGTATACATGGCAAAACATCATGTATAGTACTTAGCCCCTGGATTACTTAAATCGATAAACTAAATGACCAATCATGGAGATAGTCTCATGAGGTCCAATATATTAAGGAGCTATTTTCGGTTTTGCCAAACCTCATATCACCTCTCTAAGGTGATGCCTTAAAAATGCCTTGTCACCTCTTTCCAGTGACAATGGTTTCCTTTGAATGTTGGCATAAATCCTTTGCCAATCTCGCGCTGCTTTCAACTTACCTTAAATATTATAAATCCGATTGGTTGATTCTCGAATCAATTCAAATCTTATGGCTTGATTGACGCCCATTTTCAATTTAACAAATTGGTGATAACTACTTCACCCATAGAAAGGTTCAAGCTCTCGATGCTTCCTTCCCCACCTTCCAATAATGGAAGTAGGATGACTATTTCGATCTGAGATAATTGAAAATGGTACTCCACGACGAGATACCGTTTCACCATCATGAACTTGGGCGAGAGTTCATTGTGGTAATCGTCATGGATTGGGATGAAATACGAGGATTGGTTAATCGATCCGCGATTACCCAATTTACATCATGCCTTTGATATATCTTGGGAATTTGCGTCCCGAAATTCATTGTAATTTATTCCCACTATCATTGGCGAATTTTCTGTCGTTGTGGCGTTCCCAAGGGTTTTCGGTATGCAGCCTTATCTCTTGCATAACTTAAATATTCACCAACATACGTAACCATATCTTTCTCCAAACTCGGCCATTAATACAATCATTTCAGATATTCGTATCATCAATAGTCTATTCCGATCCCGAATGTATGGAATATTTCAATCTATGCGCTTTGTCCATGATTAATTCACGAAGGTCATGGAGGGTCGGGATCCAAATCCGATTTTTGAAATAGAGAATTTCGTCCACGCGCTGTTCGAAATTCTTATCATTGCCGTAGCGTTCCTCCTTTTCCAATTGTTCCTCTCTCAACGCCTCCCGTTGAGCGACTCGAATCAGGTCCGAAAGGTTCGACTGGACTATCAACCCTAGCGCTCGCACTCGCAATGGCTTAACCCGATCTTTCCTACTCAAAGCATCGGCTATGACGTTAGCCTTGCCGGGGTGATAACGGATGTCACAGTCATATTCGCTTAACAACTCGACCCATCTTTGTTGAGTATGAGATTGCGGTCTTTTATCATCTATAAAATTTGTACATTTGCGTCGTACAAAGGATTATGAGTTGGGTAATGCTAAAAGTTCTTCAATACCGCTGATAGTCTCCGGCTAGTCCTAAAAATTGGCGCATTTCCTTTGGCGCCTTGGGTGACTGCCAATTTTAATGGTTTCTATCTTATTTGGATCTATGTGAAATCCTTGTTGCTTTACAACATGACCAAGGGATTATGCTTTCTGTATTCAAAATCACATTTCGAAAACTTCGCGTACAACTCCTCTTGCTTTAACACTTCCATAATTTTCCTTAAACGTCGTTCGTGCTCTTCTTTACGTTGCAAATATATCAAAATATCATCAATGAATGCTATGACAAATTTGTCAAAGTAAGGTTTACAGACTCGGTTCATGAGCTCCATGAATACTGCCTGCGCATTTGTTAACCCGAACGGCATGAATAAGAATTCATAATGGCCGTATCGAGTCCGAAACGCTGTTGTTGCAACGTCCTCCTCTTGGATTTTTCATTTGGTGATAACTATATCTAAGATCAATTTTCTAAAACTAAATCGCCCCTTGCAGTTGGTTAAACAGATCATTTACTTCGAAGAAGTGAATACCTATTCTTGATCGTCACTTTATTCAATTCTCCCTAATCAATACATGTCCTAACACTTCAGTCCTTCATTTCCCAAATAACACTGGTGCACCCCATGGTGACTAACTAGGTCGTATGAAACCTTATCCAATAATTCTTGCATTTCAGTTGGTGCAAGTCGGTAAGATGTTTTAGCAACAGGGCCAGCTTGAGGTATTAAATCGATTCTGAATTCGACCTGTCGGGTTGGCGGTAATCCAGGAAGTTCTTCTGGGAAGACTTCTGGATATTTAAGTATCACCGAAACATCTTTTATATGTTTTCTTTTAAATACTTTGGCAATCGCGTTCGTTAAATACACCACGTCTTCTTGTCGTAAATATTATAACATCTCAAGATGAGTTTAGAGTGGTAACATAATACTATACACTTTTCTCTGTATCAAATCGCTCCATCGTCCGAAGGAGATCTTCTAATCATTTTCTTTTCATATTTGATTTCAGCTTCATGTTGAGTTAGCCAATCCATGCTAACTATTACATCAAAACTTCTTTGCTTTACTGGTCGTAGGTCAATAAGGAAAGGTTAATCGTTCAGAATAATAGGACAATTCCGAACACTTTAGTTAAGCATTAGGGGTTTACCGTTAGCGATTCTACAATATAGGGTTCTATAGTTTCACTAATCGGTATCTTTCCAAAGGGTAGGAGATTAACAGGAATTAACTACTATCGACAACCGTAAAAATATCACTGGTGCCTATTGATTTAAAACCACAACATATTTAATACCACCTTTGGATCATGACGTGTTTTATTCGAATTACTCACAAAAGCACAGCTCCTTGCTTGATCAGAGGTTGATGCTTGTCATGAGGTTCGTCTTCTAACGACACCTTGGTTCAACTTTGGGCAATTTCTCTTGAAACGTTTTGTACTGCCACATTCATAGCAAGTACCACTGTTTGGCATAATTTGATTTCTTTGGATGGATTGTTATTGAGGTTGTTGGGTTCGGAGTGGTTGTACACGAATGGGTTGGGATTGCCGGTTCACATGGCTTCAATTGGTTCTACAATAAGGGCATTACGTCCATCTTTACCACACCTGTGGCCCACTATCACTCGACATTCTTCTTCCTGCCGATAACCATATATTTTCCACATTTAGGGAAGGACCCTTCATGTGGTTCATGTTTCACACCAGAACTAGTCTTTAGTATGATTCTGGGTTGTAGGACATACCTACTTATTCAAAAGTCTATCTTGCACTATACCTTTATCATTTCTCTTCTTTAACACTCGACGTCTCACCTAACGTCCTTCCAGTCCACTTCCCATAGCGTCAAATATATCAATGCTGGCTTGTGACACAACCCTTCCAAAGGTTGTATATTTTACAGGATTGACTATACTCCTCATCGATGGAGTTAATCCCCAATATTGCGCTCACTTCGCTTAGTTTCAGGAGTAACTAGCCATGTTACCAGACATGACAATTCCTTCAAACGATTATCGTGTTCTAAGTGATCAGCACACAACATTTCCATCTTTCATAGCTCAGTTCCCAATCTCTGAACTTAATTACTCGAATAAAAGTGCTCTAGTACAAGAATTTTAAATCCTGACCATATCATCTGAGCAATAATTTTCTAACCATAATTTTGTACCATCGTGTCCCATCACGATACAACATAATCTACCAACATATCTGTAGCATATTTCACTACACAATGTTCTAGACTCTTACCAATATCCTTAACCATTTCGATCTTTTCTATTCACTCGCTAATCTATTCCTCCCTTTACTATCCGTACACTATTAATAATTTCCATACCACAAACAACAAACATGTCCCTCATACCGGATCTACTTCATTACGACTACTATTCATGTTTAGTTTATAACTAATACTTGTAGTCACAATAGTATCCGGTGGGACAATATCACTCTTAATAATAACACTAAGAATTAAAATATTCATAATCATGTGATTGCTCGATCTATAATTCTGTGATCACATTTGCATCAACACTAGCAGTGATCTGTGATACGACACTCGGTATCATCATCTGTTATCTTTGAGCAATCAACTGAATCATATCAATCTCCATCGTTGGAGTTATTCTTTTTATGTCATTCTGCCGTACTCATCCCGTACGCAGTAATCAATACTAATCTCACCGTATAACTCGTTACCAGCTCAATCCTAACAGCAGGTACACATACACACCAAATATTATCATACAAATTACACATACCCGTATCTAGTATATATATATATGTCCCATAATATAATAACATACGGACTTAACCTGACGTCGGTTAACGTTTTAATATGTTTCATAACCCTTGTCACCAACTGACATATAGATCTTTCTTAACAAAGATTAATGTTTAATATGCTTGATTTCAATATCCTTCTGCATGTCGGCATAACCGATACATGCTCACCGTGAGCACCAAACGATTACGTACCATGGAGTTATAATATCCGTGTCTATTCGTATATCCGGCATACACAGTATACCACTTACGAACGAATAACCAACTATGCTATAATGATTCCAACACCTCTTTGTGTATGGGTAATCATTCTATTCAAGTATACATGGGTATAGGCATCTAACGGATGTAAGGTTAACATAGGGAGTTGCAAGGTTCAAGGTAATCGCGCTACATGGGTTGCCTTCAAATATTATTAATTACTATTATGGGAAACTCTACACTTGCTCAGTCAATGTCCTCAGGCGTTCTAGGTTTGCTAAAATCGGTAATTCTCGATCTGAATGTGGCATGACTCATATGTTTGTGAGTGAGCAATACACATATATATTTCTATATATTATTTTTATCTGCTCATTTATTATCAAAAATTATTATTATTATTATTATTATTATTATTATTATTATTATTATTATTATTATTATTATTATTATTATTATTATTATTATTATTATTATTATTATTATTATTATTATTATTATTTTAATGGAATAAGAACGGGTTCAGGTACGGTTCTGTCCGTATGTGAGGGTCGACGGTTCAGGTGAACATCTGGGGTTATTAGAATATACGGTACCGGTATTGGTAGGGTAAGGGATTTATCAATTTCGGTTGGGAGTGACGGTTACTAGATATTTCTGGTTAATGTCAAACTGGAGATCTAACTTGGTACTATCATAACTATGGCCCAATAAGTCAGACTTATCATCAACCGATGCTCTAGAAATTTCAGCATCCTCGGTACTTTTTATTATTTCCTTCTCCGGTTCCTTATCCGGGTCCCATTTCTCAATACATGTACCCACAAGATATGTACATATATATATATATATACACATTAGCACGTATAAATAATACTATATACTTTAAACATATGTTGCCATTTTTACCTATTAATGTACCCCGTGACTTCCCCTGAATTCCCTCGTGCGGACAAGTCTGTTATTATGTTCCGGACCATAATAACTCACTTGTCCATCCAAGTTCATCCAGCTCTCGTCACTATATATTATTAGTTGATATTCAGATCCTATTATACTTGAGCTACTGGTTATATTTTAGGTATCTTTTAAACACATCCTAATTCTTTTATAACCAATGGCTC
This sequence comes from Bidens hawaiensis, assembly GCF_021521415.1. Classification (NCBI taxonomy): domain Eukaryota; kingdom Viridiplantae; phylum Streptophyta; class Magnoliopsida; order Asterales; family Asteraceae; genus Bidens; species Bidens hawaiensis. Next base: position 64,944 of record NW_027505848.1, read on the forward strand.
TGATACCAACTTCTGTAACACCCCGTAACCGCAGCGGAAACTTAAACGGGATGCAACAGACACCTCTGATATCAACCACATTGCTTATAAAGAAAACTGAATACATTAATATACTTCAAAATTACATTGTCTCGTATTTCATTACCGTCTAGGTGATACACACATCATACAATACGATACATAATTCTATTTATTATAATGTATCCTAACATTCCGCACGCAAATCTTACACACATCAAGCACTTAGCACGTAAGCAATCACTGCATCTTAGTTGTACCTGAAAAGCATGTGAGAAAACGGGTCAACTACGAATAGTTGGTGAGTTTCACAATTTGAGTAAACCATGATAAATCCATATCAAATTATAATATTATCTGGGGACACTGTTAACCCAGTACCGTACTCATTCCGGGGGCAATGTTAACCCAGAATTACGATGTAATTATGCTGAGCCCACAAGTGAAACCTCTGACTATCACACACAACCCCCGTGGCATATCCCCCGCCCACGGGCCCGTGGCATATCCCCCGCCCACGGAACTGCCCCAAACAGCTATGTCTAACATTACATAGCAAAATATATATCACAACAAAATAGACATGTGCAACTGGCTGGGAAACATCAGCAAATCCATGCCGGACCAGTTGGGTTTGTCAGACCAATAGTACTATCCACACTCTACCGGCTTTCAGTTAATCACTCGTGTTCCGGAGCCTTAGAATGTTAGCAACTCAGACAATTACCATCTTAGTACATTTCCGTACGATTCCCGTACAATAAAATATATATAAATCCACGCAAGTCCATGCGTTCAGTATGTATTTAAACATTTCTGTAATAACATGCTTCCGCCCCGAGAAACTATTTAAAAACAATTCAGAAAAAGGGGCTCGTGAAACTCACCTTAGCACATGCAAGCAGGTAATAACAATCATTATCAGTTAACACGTCCAATCTGTAATATGATCCCCACGATCGTTACTATACACTCATTATTAATATAACTTTAACTAAGTTAACCGGTACATCTGGGGACACTGTTAACCCAGCACTGTACCCGTTCTGGGGGCAAGGTTAACCCAGAAACACTTCTCCGGACTCAGATTGTGATGTCGTTTAGAGTTCAACAGTCAAATTTTCTAATAGCTTGTTTTCCCCGTTTTGCGTGCCTAGCACGGTTACCCGTTTTTATGTTTCAAAAATGAGTTTGGTCACACATGACCCGAAAATAGTCGTTGACTGATAGTTTAAGTAAAGTTGTGAAATTTGAGCTCGTTTAGACGCCCCGTTTGGCCGCGGGACCCGTTTCCGTCTTTAGCGTACCGGAAACTGTTAAAATAGGTTAAAATTACTCAAATCATCCGAATTATTTTCGGATGATTTATTTTTACTTGTTTAACTCATTTATATGAAAATAGTTCATTTTTAGGGTTTTTATACACCAGTCAGCTCGCTTAAGCGAACTTCACCGGTTTACGCGTTTTAACTTTAATAGTTTGATAATTAGCACAAATAATTATCCGTTTACTCTCGGATCTTGAAATTTTGCACAAATCACTTTTTAACAGTGGGGAATTTTATAAAAATATTTCCAGAATTAATTCTTATATTTAAAATTTATTTATCCATTTTTAAACACCATTTAAACACTAAATATGTCGTAGATACCAAACGATCTTAGAAAAATCCCAAATTTCTCCTGGATGTCCCTTGCCATCCACATAGTCCCCTGTAATTTTTCCAGAACCAAAATTCTCTTTTACATGCCATTTTTACTAAAACCGAGCTAGAACACCCTAGAACTCGTTTAACCGAAAAGCCTACTTAGACTTCTCCAACTGACGTCAAATTTTTGTGTGTGACTTATGCATGATATAAAAAGCTTATCTGAAATTTTCCAGAATTTTTCATGATATTTAACTATTTTTCACCATTTTTGGCCAAAACCGAGCATTAAATTCACCAAATATTCATCCTTTATCCAAAAATTACCAAAAATTCACAGAACTCATATTTTCATGTTTTTAACACCTCTGTAAAATTTCATGACCTAACTCTAAAGCATCAACAATCTGTCCACATTTCCCAAAACCGAACATAACCGAATATACCTTTCGTTTTCCGCCACTACAAGCTACAAACTCGTCTTTCCGCCTTATCTACCACTAAATACAGAACCTACATCCAACATACCACAATACCAAGCAAGTTACACTCACGATCAAGCCTCTTACACTATAGTTTCGGTTATGATTCAAAAACAAAGATTTAAACCGTAAATATTCGTTCTTGGTTCGTTTAACTCCTTTCTTGGACCAAGATCCCTTGTATAACCCGTATACATCACTTGATCACGCAAGAATCGGTTTTCATCTTTGAAACCTCATTTTCTTGCAAGTAAACTCAAGAAACGAAGATGGAAACGTAAATAACTCGACTTTTTACCTCGGTTTTCTTGATAAAATCTCTGTTTTTATGATCTTGATGTGGAGTGGATTGAAGTTCCTAGAGATTTTGTGGTAAAAAAAGAAATGAGGCCATGGGGTTTAACCCTTGTGGCTGATCGGAAATCATCAAGGGGTGGGGTGGGACCCACCTCTCCAATATTAGCCACATATTTGGATTCTCGTAATCCGGATAATGTTTTGGATAATCTGGTTCAGTTCGTTTTTCGGTTAAACGTTTAATTCGGCCTAAAACGAGGTTAAAACGGTCGTTTTTCGGCTTAAAAATGAAATTTATATAAAACCGATTTAAAAACTTCAAAAACTTAAACCCTGACATTTATTAACTTAAAACATCATATCATTAGTTATCGCGCATCTTTTTCGGCTTGATCGATCATCTCTTGCTCGGTTTGGTATTAAAGGCTTCATTTAACGTACCGACGTACATTAAATCGAAATTCTTTTTCTGTGCCGTACTTTACTTATCTCGAAGCATTAATGCGTCGTAAAATCACTACATATCATATATCTCGGCTATAATTGAACCCTAGATTCGTTCGGGTTTCAATAACTATCGATCGATTGATCGCATATTCATTACGATGAATTATATATTCACGTACAATCAATACATTGAACCATGTATTCTCGTATAATTACTATGGTAACTCATGTACCCGACATTAAATATGACGTAACTATTGTCTACCGGTTAGGGTATACCGGGTTTCATCGGAATCGTTACATTTCACCTGAAATTATATTTTACTATGATAAGCCTTTTATGCTATGTTATTTGATAGAAATTGAGGTTTTTAGAGATTATTTGATGCCGAAAAAATGTATATTTCTATGTACATCAAACATCCCCACACTTGAACATTTCTTGTCCTCAAGCAATCTTCTTATAAATATCCTCTAAAAACAGCAAGCTTAGATTATAAACATCCCTCAAGTGAGCTCCAAGAAGATAAAACAAAATAACCAATCTTAATTTGTGTTAGTGATAAATAAGAAGGAACTTTTGTTTTTATGAGCTTCCGTTTATGCAAAACGTCACGTTCTCACATTGTTCACTCACACTTGGTTTTATATCTGATCATACCTGTGATGTATGTATGTGAACGCTCTTAGTCAAAATGTAACCTGTGATAAATAATCTTGTAACAAGTTCAAATCTCTAACCTTTTGAAGGGTTGCATAGATCAGAAGGTAAAATGGGTTGGGGTTTTTTTTTTGTGAGTATGGATATGTTATTTTGTGGTGGTACAACGGTTTGAGTTATTGAGGATAGTAAATAAAACTTCTACTGATTGTCGGGAGTCTTGAGATGTCTTCATTGGTTAGCTCCTTTTTCTCCCGCTAATATATATATTTATATACCTAGTGACTCTTTTAAGGTCAGATCGTCAAGACCTGTTTTGTCGAGGATGTGGATCAATTCTTCCTCAATCCTGTTCTGAACATAACTTCTAATTCTAATGGATCATTCGGCTTTGAGCCTAATAGCCCTCACCCTCATTAGTTCTGTATATTCATGTTGAGACTGAGTTTGACTTTTTCTACATCTTCCTTCGTGGGGCCAGTTTCCGCAACCTAAGCATCGTTCATATCTTTTTGCTCTTCTCTTCAATAAGTTTTTGGAAATTTCAAAGAATGGTGTGTCACACCCCAACCTACGGCGGAAATGCCGGGGCGTGAACTGATTGCCACAGCTCACAAGGTTACTATCATAAAATTATAAAGCGACAATATCTAATTAATTTATTTATTATCAAACAATATTCAAATACAACAAACAAAAAGAAAATTACAAATAGAAAACCAACTATTCTTGTATATGTTTTATCTTAAAGTCATCCCTACGTGAGATTCAGTTCGATAAGTAATCCAAATATATAACCTGCAAATGCGTACAAAATATATATTTGTCAACAACACATGTTGAGTTAATAGGTACACCAGTTTTGACACGAACAAAATGATAATATATAATGATATAAATAATAGAGTAAAAATAAACAAAACTGTTATCTGTGAGTATAAACAATGAAAGTGTTAAGCAAGTAATGACTGTCGGTGAAACCATTGCCAATGCGATCAGGCTCTGGCCACTACGACGGTCGTATGACCATACTATAATGAGATTATGTTGGACCTCTCCGAATGCGATTGAAGTAAGCAAGTAAGTAAATAGCAAGTAACAAACAGTCATTCAATTGATACACAACACAAAGATCATAGTTTGCGTTTGAGAAATAATAAGATAAATAATTTGATAAATGGTACGCAAGTGTCCCCAAAACATTTGAAAACAAGTAAAATAGGGGAGTGATTACTCACCTGATCGGATGAACAAATATAAATGAGGATGTGAGAAGGATGAACCCCCTTAGGGATCTACCGTCAAGGATTCCTAGTTTAAATAATATTAATATGAATTAATTATAAATGATATAACATAATTTAACATTATGAGTTATTAACAAATGAGGTAATGCGTACAATCGATTTGAGATTTCGATGTTATTTGGGTTATGTTGTGATTAGAATGGTTATTGATTAGACTATTGATTCCTTCGGTAATTGTTATTATGAAAACAATATTATTAGTCATCGTTAAAAATAAAAGAATTGTTTGTTTATCGTATAATCTAAGTTATGAATAATTTATTTTAAACCAATATGAGTTACGATATACTATAGCGATAACCGTTTAAATACTTACTTATTATAAGTTTGATATTTTATATTCTTTAACGAAAACCCAACATTAAAAATATAACTTGTACTATATTAAATAGTTTAATACCAACGTTAAAATATATATTTATAATACTATATGTATCTTGGGATATTTAACAAAAAATATAATTTTATAAATATAATTAATACGTTTAAAATATGATTGCTACGATTTTAAAGAATGACACATATATGTAACATTAATTAAAGTAAATATATAAAGACGTTTGACGACGAGAAAACACCAATAATGGTGTCGGTTTTTAAATTAAATAATGATGATTCATTATTAATAAATATATAAAATACATATATATATATATATATACAAAACTTATAACGAGCTTATTTGACGAGAAACTAGAGCTTACGGATATCGATCTAATAAAATACTATTTATTTGACATTTAATATTAATTAAAACATAGATAAGATAATTAAGAACCATTAAAAACAATTGAAAAATAAAAATAATAACAACTTAGCACGAACGGACTCGAACCTGCGTCTGGTGGCCGGCTCGTAGTTAACGCACCCAAACACAACCAACTGCGCTGGGATGTCAGTTGTTTAACAGACGAGAAACAAATCTTAAATATAACATCCAGTTTATCCCCAAATCCAATAAAACCCTAAATTTTCAGTTGGTTAATCTGATAATCGATAAACTAATTAACGTTAGGGTTAAGATTATATGGATCAAGACGATTACAACCATCTATTCAATTACCTATTAACCTGATGATCTGATGAATAATTGTTTACGACGGCTGATGGCTGGATACGGAGCTCGAACACCAACTGGGATGCTACATAATCAAATTATATATGGGGGTTCGGTTGGCGACGAGAGTATGGTGCTGAGGATGAGTTTAATTGCAAAATTATGTTCGTTAACATGTGTATTGATTATCTCGTGATGTAGGCCAAACAAAATAAGAATTTCGTATCGAAATTGATTGGTTTAACTAAGTTACTAAGGTCGGTAGGCCGATTATGTCATGTTTTAACAATTCCATTGATTAGTTTCCAATATAATAACGAGAATTACGGTCCAACAATGTTAAACGGGTTGCGGGTTACGGATCACGGGTTTCGGGTCAGGGGCTTGGTTTGGAAGATGGGTTCTAATATAATAATATTGCAGATTGGTCCCTATAGAATGCAAATGGAAAGATAAGTGGACAAAACTTTAGTTGAGGGTAGCTTTTGTCATAATTTGAAAATTATACATATACATTATATAAATGATTAAACAACAATATAATAATAATTAATTTACTCGGTAAACGTGATATTTTATTGATAAAATTTCCCGAATATAAAAACGGGTCAGGTACGGATATAAATAATATGTTTGAAAACCCGAGTTGTTACATGGTGGCCTTTGTTCATCTTGGCGCCACTTTTTCCTCACCTCATTGCTAAAGAGAGATTCTCTCCCTAAATTCTGGAGGCAACCTAGGTTTTGTGAAGTGTATGCAGCAAAGGAAATTGAAATCGAAAGAATGCATTTCCAGTTCTTTAGGGCCTGCCGGTAAAAGACCAGTGTTGTATTTTACCGGTGAAATGGATAAAGTGATAGGGTTTTTGGTTAAGGTTTTTGGGTTTTGTAATTTGGCAATTGGTTTGATGGAATTGTGTCAATATTACCTTCTTCCTTATACAACGTTTCGTGCGGTCTTGAAATGAATAATTGTGACAAGTTCTAAATCACATGAAACATATGACTCACTCAAAGCTTCCGAAAAAGTATTTATATGGCATGAGGTTTATCTCACAGTAACGTAGGATTTGGGTATTAACGCCATATTTTGCATAAATTTATTCTCAATATTACAAAACTTCTTTTTTACTTTTTCACTTTCCTTTAGTAATGATTGTTATTTGCGAAAAAAATTTCTTGGTTTTCTCTTTAGGTTTTAAAATAATCTTTGTTTGCTGCAAAAATATTTGTTGATTTAGAGAATTTTTATAATTAATTGAACAAACAATTGGTCAAGTAATTCCCCTCCCCACACTTGAATCTCACATTGTCCTCAATGTGAAAAGATTCATGAAAAGATAAAAATTCTAATTGAGTATTATGGGTTAAAATGGAGAGTTACTTCCCTACGGGTTAACAAAATTTCGACAGAGCATCCCCTGTTTATTGTCCGTTTTTCTGTTTTTGTACCTGTATAATATAAAACTGCAAACAACCACAAACAACTAAGCATAAACTGCTGAAAATTTGGTATGGAATCATCCATCTCTTGCCCGATCGGGCTAAATTAGTACCTACCATAATGTCTTTGGCATCCACGGCCATAAAAGTATCCAAACCAACAAATAAACAAACAAACAAGTACGATAGAAAGTAATTTATTTAAACACACATAATGATAATGTCATAAAATACTACCAACCCATGCCTGTGCCCGACCTACCAGTGTTGCCAGTCATCAGTTACCCGTGTCCGGGTCAAATGGTTCCCACTGTCTGTCCATTCGATAGCCCAATCGATCAATCTCTCGCCTCGTTTCTTCATACTCGGCTGCTCGTTGTGCGTCTAAGGCAGCCATCTGCTCTGTAATCCTGTTAAATGAGGCGGTAGTGTTAGTTGAGAATTGATCAATAAGTCCGTATATACCCTCGAAAGAGTATCGGCTGTCGTGTGATGAGCTAGGGCCGGCCCCTGATGAAGATGGGGCTCCTCTTTGACGGTAAGTGCGGCGGCGGCTCTGTCTGGGTGGTGATATCCTTCTTCTCTCGGGCACATCATGTATCATCATCTCTGTCGGGTCTTCCGGATCCCAAACCTAGTTGTACTTATCACAAAAACTCCACAGATTCGGGTTAATTTGCTGAACCATTTGCATGCTTTCACAGTAATCAAGGTTGAGAACTATCGGGTCTAGACTTCGAGTTTCTTCTGTATCCACACCATAGGCCTCATAAAGGTTGCGGATCCAAGGACCACCGAAGATCGGGGTATTTCCTCGAGCACTTGCATTTGTCATGAAAAGTTTGCAGAATAGAATCATGATATTGCATGCTATGTCGTTCTTCATGCAGTATAATGCCCAAAGATCCCTCAGGTTGACAACCCCTTCACTCTGACCTCGAGCTGTGATGGTGTGACTGAGCAAACGGTGGATGTACCTCATGAGTGGGTCACGCAGTGCTGTGCTTTTTGAAATGCTTGCATTATACTCTGTTGTACCATAACTCAACTGTTCCCAAGCCTCTGCCCTTGTGTCACCTGCTTCAGCTTCATCATCATCACCTTCATCAATAAATGTTGTTTTACCGTTAAACCAGATGTCTGAGTCAGTTTCCTCGGTCGTGTAAATTCCCAGATCAACTCCAAGTTGGGTGACAGAAGTTGTACGCCATGCACCCCCACATCGAAACTCGATTGCCTCTTCATTCCACATGTCAAACTTCTTCTTTTTATATTGAAAGAGGCCAAGAATTCCTTTGTTAGTTCTGTCACCGCTTCCCCTGTTTGACCAAAAACCGGTCTCCATGGTCCTCTTACAATGTTCTCATAACGGTTCCATTGGTTGACGTGTCTCAAAGTGTCTTCACATACATAGAAGTTAGCTTCTGGATACCTGTGGTTAAGATAAGTTAATCTTGCATTAGCTTATCTGTTGCTTGTTTTACTGTTTGGGAAGACTATAAATGCATGAACATCCTCTCCATACTCGGCCATCTGCAATTTACACCCGAATTAGTCAAATTTCGTAAAAAAATTTCAATTTCCTGGAACAGAGAGCAAATCACGGCGGCGTGCTTTAAAAAGCACGGCCCCGTGCTGTTGCCACTGTTTCATTTTCCTTCGATTTTGACTTTTGGTTTACCATGATTCGTGTTGTTTTGGGCACGGCTCGTGTTTTTAATACTGACTTCTACCTTATTCAGATTCGAACCCCCGTTTCTAACCGGTTATAACAATTAGGTTTATTGGTTTGTCGGGTGTTTATGGCAAGACCTAAAACCAGAATTGTCCCTTTCAATTATACCTTAACCATCAAACATTCGACAATCTATTCATCTTATACTAGAAAAATAACCCATATCCTTTTCTGGTTTAGACCCGATTTGGTCGATTCAAGAGATTTTAGGGTTAAACTAAACCTAGAATGATGAATTTGAACAATGCAATTGTTAAATTAACATACCTTAGGTTTTGAATTGAATATTTGATGAAGAAATTAGTGAACTATTAGATGGTCGGTGGTTTTTGGTCCAGAAACGTAGTGAATGTCAGGGTTGGTGGTTGGAAAAGGTTATTTTAATAATTTAAAACTCGTAACTGCACTGGGACCAAAAGCACGGCGTCGTGGTTTTTGGAAGCACGGTAGCGTGCTGCATGATGCAGACAGCATCCCTTTCGTATTTTGTTTATTTTTCGAGCTGGTTCGTTTTTAACTGGTTTTATTTTCTAGTTAGTTTGAGACAGTAATTAAAAATCCTAAACTTCATTGAAACATAAAACATAAAAACATAATTAAACATAGAGTAAATGAAAAGTACAACAACAACTCTCGATCCTAACACATAATACTAGCGGGAACAACTTCAACATGAAACAAAGTCAGAACTTCAACGACCACCATTTCCGAACAAGTCCTGGATGTGTGGTGGTGCTCGTTTGGCTTACAAAAGTTCGTCAAGCTTTTTGTCGAGCTTAACGATTTCTCAGTTGAGAAAGTTGAGTTTGGAAGCCACATCATTGTCGTGGCCATCCACAACATGGAAGTTTTCGAACCTAAGCAGGTCGACTTTGTTAAGTAACTCGACTATACGAGCTTCGGTTTGAATGTTGCTCTCAACATGATCTCCTATGATGCATTGGAGTCTCATGACCTCCTCCTCAAGGTATGAGGAGGATTCGTGTTGCTTCCCCTTTCTTACTGGCCTCCATTCAACCTTTTTTCCTTCCATTTAGGTAATGTTGTTTTTGGTGTGAATGGAATAGTGAGTTTATGCATGCATTATATAGAGACTGGAAAGTTGAAAATTGCGCCGTGCTTTCAAAAGCACGGCCCCGTGCTGCTAGGGGAATAAATGTTTCTGAGTCAGAGAATTGTACGGAGTCAGCGCGTATCATACTGAAGATTTTGGGGTGACCACGACTTCGTGCTTAGGGAAACACGGCTCGTGCTTATTGTCACGGTGAATTTTCTTGTAATTTTCAGCAAGATGCGAGATCTGGAATTCTTAGAATGACGTTTAGTATGATAATTTAGAAGTTTGGTCATCTAAAGATTACTTTTCATTAAAATTAAAAAGGTTCTAAAACAATTACGGGATAAGCCCGGTTTTCCTAGAAATAAGAAAATATTTGGGTTAAGCCCGAAGTCCTAACACATTGTGCTTAATGCACTTCTTTACACATAAAAGCAGAAAATTAAGTTTCCTAGATTTCTCCGAAAGGCTCTCATCCTCCGAATGGCCCTGGTGGTGGAAAGTACGTGAAACCAAGAACTTGAAACTGGAGTTGTTCATTGATGTCTCGGAGTTTCATTTTTATATTTTCCACTGATTCGGTGAGTTGAACGAGACACATCTCAGCAAGGAGATTGATTTCGGTGAGTTCTTTAACGAGTTCTTGAAGTTTCAAGAGAAACTCGGTTTTGGAAACATGGCGGGCATTGTTTCTCGGGTGTCGGGAAATGGGGATTGCTTTACTCATCTCAGTTGGCATGTTGAATTTTCAGAGGCTATTGGTTTGGTTTTGGTTGGTGCAAGGAATGCAACCACAATCCCAAGCACGGCCCCATGCTTGGCCCGTGTTTTTGTTTAGACAATTCTGTTACAAACCAATCTAACTGAGATTTTTGCAGCGAAGATGCCGGTCCGCGATTTTTGGCACGGGACCGTGCTTTTGGAAGCACGCCTCCGTGGTTTTAGCTTTTTTTTTTCTTTATAATTATTTACAAGGCCTAGTTTTGTGAGGGTCTTGACCAGACTTTGTTTCCTTGATTTCTTATTCAAGGAGTTGGAGGGTTAATACCTCCAGAACTTCTTCAAATGGACCATCGATATATGGCTTTAATCGATGTCCATTTACTTTGAACTTTTGGCCATTTGAATTTGAAATTTCAACTGTCCCATAGTCAAAAACTGATTCAACTATGTATGGACCTGTCCATCGAGATTTCAATTTTCCTGGGAAAAGACGTAAACGGGCATTGTATAATAGTACACGGTCGCCAGTTTGAAATTTTTTGTCTCCTTTCAAATGGGCGTCGTGTAGGCGTTTAGTCTCTTCCTTATAAGACCATGAATTTTCATAGGCCAACGTTCTTAGTTCCTAGAGCTCACGAATTTGATCTTCCCGGTTTATGCCGGCGGATGTTAGATCAAAGTTTACTGCTCTGAGAGCCCAGTAGGCTTTGTGTTTTAATTCTACTGGTAAATGATATGCTTTCCCGTAGACGAGTTTGAAGGGTGTCGTTCCTATGGGGGTTTTGTAAGCCGTCCTGAGGGCCCACAAAGCGTCATGTAACTTTCCTGCCAAATTTTTGCGATTCATTCCTACAGTTCTTTAAAAATCCTTATAATTCCTCGATTCGAGACCTCCACTTGTCACTAGTCTGAGGATGATATGGTGTTGCCAGTCGGTGATGAACCCCATATCGTGCTAAGACCTTGTTCCTTAGAGTGTTACAGAAGTGGGTACCTCTGTCGCTGATTAGGGCCTTGGGAAGTCCGAATCGTGAAAATAACCTTTTCAGAAATCTTACAACTACTCGAGCGTCGTTAGTGGGAATAGCTTGTGCCTCTAACCATTTAGATACGTAATCGACTGCTACAAGGATATATTTATTTCCGAATGAGTTAGGAAATGGGCCCATGAAATCTATTCCCCATATATCAAAGATCTCACAAATTTGAATGCCCTTTTGAGCCATCTCATTTTTGCATTAGATGTTCCCGGCTCTTTGACAAGCATCGCATGCTTGGATCAAAGTATGTGTATCTTTGTATACGGTGGGCCAGAAAAATCCAACATCAAACACTTTTCTGACCGTAGTGGCGGTACCGTGGTGTCCACTAGTTGGTCCTTCATGGCAGTGTTTGAGAATGTCTAAGGCCTCTTTGCCTGCTACGCACCTGCAAATAACTTGATCAGCGCCTATCATAAACAATTCTGGATCTTCCCATAAGTAAAACTTAAGGTCGGAGAAGAATTTCTTCCGCTGTTGATGAGTAAGCCCTTTTCTTAGGATTCTACAAGCTAGGTAGTTTGTGAAGTCGGAATACCAAGGGCTTTCGTCTCTTTCTTCTATGACGGCTTGAATGTGCATGAGAATTTCATGTGGGAAATTATCGTTGATAATTTCTTTGTGAAGTTCTTCAGGAGCTGGGCATTCTAAGCACGAAAGGTAGTCTGCGGCGACATTCTCTGCTCCCCTTTTTTCTTTAACTTCAATGTCAAATTCTTGGAGTAGTAGGATCCATAGGATAAGTCTGGGTTTGGCATCTTGTTTGTTTAAGAGGTAAAGTATTGCGGCATGGTCGGTGTAAACTATGGTTTTGGAAAGAACTTGATAGGATCTAAATTTTTCAAAGGCAAATACTAATGCTAGTAACTCTTTCTCTGTTGTGGTGTAATTTTCTTGTGCATCGTTCAGAGTTTTACTTGCATAGTAAATTTGGTTGAAAGTGTTTTTCTTTGCATTGTCCGAGTACGGCTCCAACTGCCAAGTTACTTGCATCGCACATGATTTCGAATGGAAGGGTCCAATCGGGTGTATTCATGATTGGTGCGTTGACAAGTTTGTCTTTTAATATGTTGAATGATTCAACACATTCTTCAGAGAAGACGAATGGTGCGTCTTTCTCCATAAGTTTGGTCATAGGTCTAGCGATTTTTGAAAAGTCTTTTATGAAGCGGTGGTAGAAACCTGCGTGACCTAGAAATCTTCTAATGGCTTTGACTGAAGTTGGCGATGGAAGTTTGGATATGGTTTCTATTTTGTCTCTATCAACTTCTAGTCCGTCTTGAGAAATCTTGTGACCGAGAACAATGCCTTCCTTTACCATAAAGTGGCATTTTTCCCAGTTGAGTACCAAATTCACTTCTTCACACCTAGTTAACATTTTGTCTAGGTTTTTTAGACAATGATCGAAGGAGTCTCCGAAAACTGAGAAGTCGTCCGTGAAGACTTCCATAGAATTTTTGAGCATTTCATAAAAGATGGCCACCATACAACGCTAGAAGGTGGCTGGAGCATTACATAATCCAAATGGCATTCTTCGGCAAGCGAAGGTTCCATAGGGACATGTAAAGGTGGTTTTCTCCTGATCTTCAGGAGAAATGGGAATATGGAAATATCCGGAAAATCCATCAAGAAAACAGTAGAACATTTTTCCAGATAATCGCTCAAGCATTTGGTCGATAAAGGGAAGTGGAAAATGATATTTTCTTGTGGCGTCATTAAGCTTCCGGTAATCAATGCAAACTCGCCAGCCTGTGATGGTTCTCATTTATATCAGCTCGTCCTTCTCGTTCACTACGACCGTCATTCCTCCCTTCTTGGGTACTACTTGAGAAGTTCGTCTTTCTCTTCTTTAGAAAGGTGAGATGAAATAATTACTGGGATTTGAGAATCTTTTTCTAGGAAGGCGTATTCGAGATGGTTTGGTAGTTCTTTTAACTCTAAGGCTGGTGGTTCTTCGATTGATGGTTTTGATTTTTCCTTGTTTTCAGTGATTTCATATATTATTTCTGATGTTTCCTGGTAATCATTTTTGATATTTTCGTTTTCTAAAATGGGTTTGTTGAGTGTTTTGTCTAAGACTTGTGTTTCTAGTGGTGTATTAATAGAGGAATCTCGCATATAGCAACTTACGATGGAATCTATGATGTCAACACTGTATAATGTGTCATCGTGCTGTTGCGGATATTGCATAGATTTTCCTATGTCAAAAGTGATTGCCTCGTCATTGACCCTGAGAGTGAGCTTGCCAGTGCAAACATCAATAATAGGCTTTGCGGTGGCTAAAAAGGGTCTTCCTAAAATCAAAGGTACACTTTTGTCTTCCTCCATGTCTAGTGTTACAAAATCTACTGGGAAAACAAACTTGTCAATCTTGACAAGCATGTTTTTGACAATGCCCCGAAGATATTTAACAGATCAGTCAGCTAGTTGAATGCTCATGCGGGTGGGCTTTGGTTCTCCTATCCCTAGTTTTGCAAAAACCGCATAAGGCATTAAATTAATACTAGCTCCTAGGTCAGCCAGGGCATTGCTAACAGACATATTTCCTATAAGACAATGGATAGTAAAGCTCCCTAGATCGGTCATCTTTGTTGGCAGCTTGCTTTGGAGGACAGCTGAACATTCTTTAGTTAGGATGACATGCGAGAGCTCCACCAGCTTCCTTTTGTTTGTCGGCACTTCTTCGAGAAACTTGGTATATTTTGGCATCTGAGCAATAGCTTCAACAAAAGGGATGTTGATTTAGAGTTGCTTAAAGAGTTCTAGAAACTTCCCGTACTGAGCTTCCAATCGTTCCTGCTTCAGTCTTCCGGGGTATGGAATAGGTGGAACATAAGTTCGGACTGGCTCCTTGGGTTGTACTGTGGTTGTTGGGGTCAGCCTCTCTTGTATTTCATCAGGAGATTTCTTCTCCATAACTGAAGTTAGTGAGACAACAGTGGTCGTACCACTTCTGAGTGTAACGGCGTTATCATTCGCATTCGGGTTGGTGATTGTGTTGCTTGAAAGAGTGCCAGGTGGTCTTTCGAATAATTATCGGGAAATTTGTCCGTTTTGAGTTTCTAGGTTCTGAAGTGATGCTTGTTGACTTTTGAGATCGGCTTCATGTTTTAGTAGTACTCCGCTGATATCAACAGCTCTTGAGTCGGCCTTCTTCTCTGCTTCGTTTGTTTTGGTCATGAGTTGTATTAACATTTCTTAGATCTTTGAGTAGCCTGGGTTTTGAAGGCTACTAGAACTTTGATCTTGAAATTGAGGTTTAGGCTGGAAGGGTTGATTCATCGGTCTTTTTTCGAATCCGGGTAAGGGTTGAGTGTTACCTCCGTCTTTCCAGCTGAAATTCGGGTGGTTTCTCCACCTGGATTGTAGTTGTTGCTGAAAGTGTTGTTTTGTCAAGCGATGAAATCGACTTCTTCCATGGCCGTGATGACTTGTTTACAATCATTCGTCTTATGATTTCCTCCACAAGTGTCGCAGGTGAGTCTGGTTTTTGATAGCTCGGCTTGAAGTTGTTCGAATTTTTTAGAAGGGCTTCAAGTTGTGCTGTGACAAGAGTGTTGGAATCAACATGATGCATTCCTTTATGGGTAGGTGTAGATCTTGGCGGGTTGTAAGCAAAACTTTTCTTTGCGGCCTTCTCCAGGACTTCAAATGCTTCGTTAGGTGATTTGGATCCCAGGTCTCCACCAGCGATCTGGTCGATGGCCTGTTTGTTTTGACTGGATTGTGCGTCAAAGAAAGTTTGTACTTGTAACCATACGCTCGGCCCATGGTGTGGGCATCTTCTTAGAAGACTTTTGTATCTTTCCCATGCTGCATGTAACGACTAATCATCATCGGTCCGGAATCCAGTAATGCTGGCTCGGTATTTGGCAGTTTTATCGGGCGAAAAATATTTGAGGAGAAACTGTTCAACCATCTGGTCATAAGTGGTGATGGAACCAGAAGAAATAGATTCTATCCATTTTAGGGCTTGGCCCCTTAGAGAGAAAAGAAAGAGTTTAAGTTTGATTTGATCGTCTAAACAGTTTTGGATTTTGAAGGTTCCGCAGATTCGTAAGAATCGAGATATGTGAGAAAGAGGGTCTTCGTCGAGGAGACCATGAAATTGAACTGAATTTTCCACCATATGAATGGTGCTTGATTTTATTTCGAAATTTTCGGTGATTTCGGGTGGAGCCACTCCATTGCCTTAGCCTTCAAGAGTTGGCTTGGCGTACTGGCTCATGTTCGGCTCATTGTTCTGGGCCGCCATCATTTCATCAGTTTGATTTTCTCCTGTTGTGGTGGCGTCTCGTCTTTGATTGCTTCGACGGTTTCTGCAGTCCGTTTACGAGTTCGTCGACGAAAGAGTCGTTTCGGTTCAGAAATTGGAGAAACAAGCTCAGACTCAAAAGTAGAGGACATACATGGGACTAAATCAAATTGAAAACTAAGGTAAAAGTTAGCTAAAGTTAGTCTAAGTTAAACTATGAGTTAGGCTAAGCTATTTTAAACTAAACTAAGGTTAAAATTAATTAAGCTAAAGTAAAGGTAAGGTAAATAAAGGTTAAAATTAGGCTAGACGTAAAATTATATAGTTTAAAAAAAAAGGTAAAATAAGTTAGATGTTTAAAAATTTGTACAATTATATAGACAATGATTAAATTAAAACTTGAATCGTTCTTAGAAACGTACCGTGTCCCCGGCAACGGCGCCAAAAACTTGATGTGCTGTGCGTGAGGTGTATAATTTGATATATGAAATGATTTGCTTTTGCACAAGATCGTGTTTAAATTTATAAAAATGATTTCTACAAAGACTAAACACACACAAAATAGGCAAATGTACCTATCGTATATGTAGAATAGCATGGTAAGAACCAAGTATCGATCCGTGGACACAAATATTTCTAATGATAAATCGTTGTTTTACTTTAATCAGAGGTTTTAATCATTCTGGGGTTAATTTTTGAAACTTTTTATAAAATATAAATACTTATATATATATATATATATAGGTGACCAAGACAAGAGATTCTAAACGAGTTGTTCAATTATGCGAAGGTTACCATCTAAGATCAAGAATCCACTCCATTTTAGCATTGATAATTAATATTTAAACATATGGTAAACTTGCCATAGCAATACATGATAGATAGCTCCTTAAACCTTAAGGAGGTAACATCTTTGGCACTAAGGAGGTAACGTGCGCATTTTAAAGTCCACCCTTTCCTAATGTCACGCCACCTCAATGATGTCAATTTAAGTTGACAAGTAGTTTTGTAAAGTAGAAAGATTAGGATTGACTCCGATTTCTCAAATACCAATTTTAACAACTTCGGGTGGTTGTAGTTTAGTCACACAACCTCCCCTTGGTTGATTTATGTATGTTATAATTACACATTCCATTAACATATGATTTCTTTAACTAAAATGATATCCTAAGCAAAGCTAATTTCAGATTACCAAGACTTAGAAAAATATATCATAACTTATATCTCATCATTTCTAAGTACAATATAAGGATCCATGTTTCGATAATGTATCAAAGTATTTCTATCTTTCAAGAACATGAATCGATCATGAATGATTGCCAATGGGATTGACAACCACCAACTTTGAATTAGTGATTTAAGATGGTGAAACATTTCTCATCAAAAGATAATTGTAATATAACCATGTACTTTACTAGACTACACCACATGTTTTGATTAATTATCAAGTAAAACAAAGCTTCTTCATAGATTTTAGATGGTAAATGGAGTTTAGCTCATTATGAGCATGATGATAAACATTAAGATGATTGATGATAACAAATACATGATTAAACTAGAACAATCTAATCAAATGTAGATGAATCTTCCTTCCTAATGAAGATGATGATGGTTGATGATGATAACCTCCAAGCCTTCAAACTCTTCACTAGATCTTCTATGTAAGTGTTAATGTGTGTTTTTATAAGAGAAAACCAGATAGAATTCTTTTCAAAGCACACCAAATGAGTGCAACATGAGCCACTATTTATAGGCAATCTGGAGTATGAAGCACGGCCCCGTGCTTACGTAGGCACGCCCCCGTGCATTTTTATGACATGTTCCAGATTTGTTTTGTCTTTTCTGAAAAGTAACCACGGCCCCGTGCTTACTGGTGCACGACCCCGTGCTTTTTAGTGACATGTGCTAATTCTTTTTGTCTTTTCTATGTAGAGGTCCACGGCCCCGTGCTTTTGCTTCCAGAATTTGTCTTTTCTTGTGTTCAGAAGCATGGGGGCGTGTTTCTTTGTTTTTCTTGTGTTTTCTTCTGTTTTTCTTCGTCTTTTTGCTTGTTTCTTCGTTTGTGCCTTGGTTTCACCTGAAATTATATTTTATTAATATAAGTAGCTTTTTATGCTATGTTATTTGATAGAAATTGCGTTTTTAGAGATTATTTGATGCCAAAAGATTTATATTTCTATGTACATCATTGAAGAAGGTGAAAAAACCGGTATCTCCTAATTCATGAGGTGGAGGAGCTGAGAAATGAGGCGTACGTGAGATTATGGAGTTATAAAGAGCAGGCGAAGTTATTTCCAGGTAAATTTAGATCGAGATGGGTAGGACCGTAGACGGTCAAGGAGGTGTTCCCACATGGTGCGGTTCAACTTCAGGATGTTGATGGGAGCTCGTGGAAGGTGAACGACCATAGTTTAAAACGTTATATTGGTGGGCCGATTGACTCGGTTGAGGAGGACATGTTTCTCCTCAACATCCCTAGGTTGATTGATTGATGGGGATAGGACATCGGGTGAATACCCGAGTGTAGAGAATGTATGGGTTTTTATTTGTTTTCTTTTATTCGAGTATTTTGAGTCAGTTTTAAGTTTTAAAGTATGTTTGATATCTGCTTTGGGTGCTTTGAACTTTGTTTGCAAGTTTGGATACTTAAGTCCTTACTCAATCTCCATTAGGACGAGGTTTATCTGAGCTTATTTGATTGTATAAAGCATCCAAAAGTTGCGGCCGTGAATGAAATGTTATATGGTCGCTATCATATCTACCAGGGGAGTATGTTCCATTTTCTTTACTGTTTTAATTTATTTTATTTTTGCTTTAATTTTTGTCTTTTTATTGTCTCACATTGAGGACAATGTAAAATTTAAATGTGAGAATGGAAAACCAACGGTTTTAGGTAGTAACAAAAAAATAAATAATATGAACATTTATAAATATAAACATAAAACAAACAAAAAAAAGTATATATTTATATAAAAATTTAAAAAAAGTTAAAAAATATAAAATTGAAAAAAGAAAATAAAAAATGTCTCTTTAATTATATGTTTTGCAACAAAATAGAAAATGATATAAAAATTGAGGATTGGTTTATCATATATACTAATATATATGAGATACAAAAAATAGAAAACTCAGTTAATTTTGATGTATTAGTAGGCCCAATCGACCTTGAAAGGTTCCCTAGATTATTATTAATATACCTAATAATTATAAACCTTGTGGGTTCTCATATTGAGGGGGTAGTGAAGTTGAAAATTCGGTAAAGCATACGGAGTATTACCGTAATCTGACTATCGTGAGGTGGTGAGGTGGTGAGAATTAAATGCACTTATAATTAGCACACCGCTCCGTTTTATAAAAGTAAATTACGAGTGGTGGCGCCCCGCCATGTCCAAATTTTAAACGAGCTTAGAAAAATAGGTATACATTTTGGGTAAAAAAAGCCTAAAAGCACAAAGTTTTGGTGGCACGAATATTAAAGATGTGCAAATATTTTTAAAGTAAAAGTTAATGAGAAAGTTATGCAAATGCTAAAGAAGCATTTACAAAAAAAAACTAGAGAAAAGGCCTAAATGCTTATCCTAGACGGGGATGAGAGCTTAGACGTTACCTTGGGGATGGTGACTCTGAGGGTACACTATTGGGGTTTGAGGTTTTAGTCAATAAACATTTTTTAGGAAATACTAAGAATAGAGGCATGGGACCATATACTTGGTAGCAGCTTGGGTGAAATAATGCGGGTCGAACTTCGATAATATAGTTTTAGGTTTAGGTATTGTTCATACAACCTCACTTGACATTTCATCCAACTAAATTTTACATAAGTACATATTCTTTTTTTACCATTAAAAGGTTTTTAACTTACGATGATAGGTTGAACCAGTCTGTTTCAACCCGGTTTAAATTGTGTTTGGCTATATTAAACGGTTTACGCTTATGTAATTGGGCTTAGTTTTGGGCAATTTTATGTTAACCGAAATCATGGATTTCGGTGGGATTCGTATGTGTTTGGGCTTAGGGTTTAGCCTACACTATATATGTGACGTTTTTTGGTTGTTTTGGTGTTGGTTAGACGGGACAGAGAGAGAGAGACGAGATGTTTGAACCCGGACCAATCCTTAAACACTACACAGATCTCAGATCTGATTATACGAATAGCCTAAATACGGATCTAGTTCGTAATTGCTCTTGATTGTATGTTATATAATTGTATTAGTTATATGTATGTATTAATAATATTAGTATGAAGCTTGAGAGAGAATTTGGGCAGAGATTCGATAATTAAAACTCAAAACTTAAATTAACAGTGAATAGTGTTCACTATATATAGAAGATGGATCTAGTTCGTTAACATTCTCTAACGAACTAGAGTCCACTTCGTTACATACATTAAATGAAATAAACTTAGCGAATCACCCCCTGATTCGTTAAACATCCTTAACGAATCAGGAGGGATAATAACTTAAATCTAGTTCGCTAAACATCCTTAGATAACTAGACTATACTTTAGCGAACTAACTTAATATCTTAATAATTTATTACATAAATAAACGACAAATACATTAACGATAAATACAAAGACTCGAGATGCAAAACTGTGTACTAACAGACACCCCCTCGTCTTGAGCTCTTTGTCTTTGACTTTCACTTGAAACGCTTGGACTGCCAATCTCTGCAGCTATGAATCCCGTTCTCATAACATACACGATGATAGTCTTCATTGCGCTCAAACAGAATCGTGTTCTTATGCAGCACGTCATTATCGGTCTCGGTTAAATTCACCAACCACATCAGGTCAATGATCTTTATCAGCTCAGTCTTCAACCCTTTGCCCAAAACAATAACGGCCTCGCCGGTTCAGTAATCGTAATACCAGCGGTTGAAAGACAGGTGCATGTGTTGATTCATAGTTTTTATTGGCACCTGCTTCAAGGTCTTTGGCGGCTTAACCTTGAGAACCAACTTTCGCCAACCCGTCCTTGGATCAATCTCATCAATACGTTTTCGGGTTGGAACTTGGGGCTTGAGAAACTTGAATTCAGAATTGACCTCGAATAGCAATTGTTGATGAAACCAATCTACTATCCGGTCACCTCCTCGATTGATAAATGGACGACACGCGAGGGTACGAACATCCCAACGCGGTAAAGTAAGAACGTCCATTATCTTCTCATAGTACCGAATCCCCTTTTCCCATTTCACGATACATACTTTAATATAATAGTCAAATAACCAAGAAACGATATCACCTTGAACCTTTGACATGGTCTTGAATGAAGTCACTTGGTTTGCTTTGGCTCGAGCAGCGGCTTCTTCCTTCTGTTCCCGATTAACATATCGATAAGCCTTAATAATTTTACTCACCGTCTTATAGCTGAACCACTTTGCAATATCAGCATCGGTTGGGTTCTCAATTGAGTTGAATCTCGTATCAACCACCTTCTTACCCTTAGACACCCTCTCCAGATTATCCTCAGCGGCTTTAAACGTTTGCTCATTAAATACTGGAGCACCTTGATCAACATTTGTGTGTTGAAACAAGTTAGGATACTCCTCCGTTGTCATATCTTCAACCTCAACCTCTTCATGTTCATAAATAAAATCTGTGTTCATCTCAACAGTTGGATCATTCAAG
Organism: Bidens hawaiensis; assembly: GCF_021521415.1. Lineage (NCBI taxonomy): Eukaryota > Viridiplantae > Streptophyta > Magnoliopsida > Asterales > Asteraceae > Bidens > Bidens hawaiensis. The sequence goes on from NW_027505848.1 coordinate 86,747, forward strand.
ATCTCTTGATTGTTTAATACCTCAACATCAGGCTCAGCTTTTAACACGGTCAACTGTTCATCATTCAAACCAATCAGTAGTTAGTAACACTCAACAAATTGACCCTCCTCAATCTCATTTCTATTCGCCACACTCCTGACCACCCCCGATCCATCCACAAATATGACTGTATCAGCTTCTATCATCTCAATAGATTTAGCAGCTGTGTAATCTTGATAAACAATAATTTGTTTATCCGAGTCACCACCACCACTAGTACATGCACCTGAGGATGAACCATGAGATTGTTTAGGCTCACCTCCTGCACCAGAATCATCCGGATCTTCCTCATCATTCTTGATCTTCTTTTGTGCATCATCTTTGCAAGTTAACTGCAAGATCAGATCCTCCTGTTCTTTGAGCTTCACCCCCTGAGACTCGATAATTGCACGAACCTCCTTTGTTTCTTTCTGACAGAATGAGACATAACCCATTAGCCTTATTTGGTTTTCCATGAGACGTTCTTGATTAAGGCGGTCAGCAGACATTTGATTTTCATACAAATGAAGGAGGTTCAAAAGCATGTCTGTCTGACGATTCGGTGGCATAGTATACAAAGATGGATGAACTGGCTGGATTGGTCCCTGAGGCCGTGTAATTCTCATAAATGAGACATCACTAAGTGGAGGGGGCCTCATGGACGATGTTGGAGGAACAGTAGAGGGAATAGCAGAAGGCATTGGTATCGCAGCTAAAGCAGTTTGAGGAATCATACCAAGCCTGTCGTGAGAAACCATCGTCGTCATCAAAGTAAGCGTCGGAATGCTAGTAGTAAGCGGCACTGCCGGGCGTTGAGAAATAGTAGTATGAGATGGTTGAACACCAATAAACACTCCAGCCCCAGCTGATACACGTCTCTTTGCTGAAATTTCAGATGCCGGCTCTTTACCCTTTCGTTTACGTTCTCGTTGAGCTGCAATTGTAACAGCTAACGAAGCTTCGACTGCAGCTTGTTGTTCTCGAAGAGCTGCATCACCATCACCACCATTTCCACCATTATCAACATCATCACCTCCATCGTTCCCACCTTCTCCTCCCTCACGCTCGAAATCCGAGTCATCATTGATCCAGCGATCCTCGGGAGGACATACATAACCAGGATTAATAATATGACCAATCAGGCGTTTGGCCTTCAGTTTTTCTTTCCGATAGATCGTCATTCTTCGCACAGTTTCAGCCTTTGTGTGTTCTAAAGGAAGAACATCATCCACCAAAGATTGATCAATAACCAAGTTGGGAATCAAGTCTTGAATAATTAAGTATAGAAATCTTGGATACATTAGGAACTTCTTCTTTTGGGCCGTTTGTTGAACTTGCTCCTTTAGATGATAGAAGATCATTTCTGAGAAGTTAAACAGTTTGTTGAGAACAAGTGCCACAAAAGCCGATTGCAGCATGATTCGGCATTCATCAAATCCACCTCAACGACCACCCAAACAATGAATCAATACGTGTAAGAGATACTTGTAGCGTGGGCACAGTCCATTATTGTTAAACATCGAGTCTTCAATGTCGCCACCATAAAATACACGACTAAACAAACCCTTGATTAATTCCTTGTCGAATTCACATGGATTATCATCATTGTCTCCAAAACAAAGCACACATCTAATCACTTCAATATCAACTGTGATAGGAGTTTGGTTGATTGTGGCTCGAATGTGGTTCTCTACGTCAACGTACTCAGCTGTATTCCAGAACTGTCTAATAATGCTCAGATAAACAGTGGGTTGAGCAGTTATAGCAAAGTGTATCACCGAACGTCGTAAGAATGCGAGCATATCCCCAAATAACGCTTCGTCAGCAACATTTGGATCAACATAAGCACAAATGTTGTGTTTCTTGTCATATGGCAACAAAGGCACTTCATCTTGTTCTTGTTGCTGTTGCTGTGCTTGTGGAGCAGCAGGTGGATCTTGATCCATTTGATCAGCCATAATACTAAATAAACAATGACGAATATCAGTAATATGAAAATTTAGAAACACAAGTTTTATACACTTTAAGCACTTATATATCTATCAATAAACTATATATTTAATTTTAGATTTCGTGTGCGTAATCGATGTATCGACACGGTTAGACCCTTGGATTATTTTATTAATTTACATTATTGAAATAATTAATTTTGAAATGTCATTGGTTAAAAACACAATCTGATTCGTTATCGACTGGTTCTCCTTCCGGTTCCTTTCCTGATGTGTTCCAGCTTCTCGTTTAGGCTTATTATGACTCGTTTTTCGCCATATTCAACTATGGTCAACTTCTGGAACCTACAAAACACAAATATGTTAGTATTATACAAATCTTAACTAAAAATCAACTAATACTAATAATATATATATATATATTTCATTATATCAATCTGTTATGGACCTGCTTCAATTCCTCTTTTGTGACCATATACCCAAAAAAGTTTCTTGTTCCTACTCCAAATGACACTCTGAAGTGTTTAGCTTCATTTTGTACTTGTCCATGATATCAAAGGCTTCCTGAAGATTCTGAAGATAATCCCTAGTCTTTTTTGATTTCACCACCATATCGTCTATATAAACTTCCATTGTGTCTCCCAGCTTCTCTTTAAACATCATGTTGACAAGCCTCTGATAGGTTGCACCTGCATTTTTTAAACCAAAGGGCATGGAAATATAGTAATATATACATGTGGGGGCCATGAATGTGGTATCCTCTTGATCTGATGGTTCCATTTGAATATGTTGAAATCTTGTCATGTGTTCGTGCTTCCAGGCAAAGGTGGATATCCTGCTTTTGAGAAAGTTGATTTGTTGACTTTCGAAATACTTAGGGATACCCGTTCCTATGAGCACTTTGATGTCAGGATCATGGGGGACTAATTGTACTTCCTTTACATCATATTCATTTGCTTCCAAGACATCTTGTGCTCTATTTTGTAATTTCTATGCTTGTGTTGGTTTTGTCGTTGGCTTCATTGATGAGGCATATCAATCCTTCGCCTCGTGTTGATCACTTTAAATCTTGACCACTGCCCAAGGTATTGGCATTTTCACACATTGGTGGTATGTTGAAGGGACTGTTATCATATCATGTATTCATGGTCTGCTCAAAATAATATTAAAAAGGAGTTAGAGCATTAATGTGCGAAAAGCTATATATAAATATTAATAACTAATTCTCGCAATTCAACACTAAGTCTTAAATTTATAAAACCAAACAATCCTAACTAAACTTCACACAAACGGCAAGTGTACCGGTCGCGTAGCAGCACAGTCTAATGGAAGTCCGGATGTCAAACACAAAGACACGTGAGAACGGCTCAGATAATTAACCCTAATTTAAGTCCTGCCTAAATAATATATTTATTTATCTTAATTATTTAAACTAACTAAACTTAACTAACTTAACTTAGCTAACGGTGAAACTTAACGGAACTAACGATAATAAGAAAACGAATCACCTAGGTAAGATAACTTAACGGGTATAGGATGGCTCAGGTGCTAACAAGTGTTTGAAACCGGCGTCTAAAGATGAACTAAGATAGATGTAATCAAGGCAACTGGGTCCCTACGGTCAGTTTTACCAGAAAACCCTAACAACGTCTATTTAGCTTTAAATTTACGGTTGTTTATTTACGTACCCTAATGATTTATTACATGGTTCGTATCAAAATCACAATCCTCACTAAGGCTCGAGCTAATTACAAACCTAGGAAGAGAGAGGGTAATTCAATGTTAAGGATAAAATACCTCAACTTATAAACTAACCTAGTCGATAGCTAGAAAACCGCACGTGGTCTCGCAACGGGTAACTAAATCAACTAAAGCAGAGAGATAAGCTAACCCGTAAGGTTTTGGCCAACTCAAAGAGGATGATCCTACTGACCTAAATGATTCAAGAAACATAAACCCTAATGTCACACGTCTACCACAATCAATCAACACACTCAGTATTAACCGAACTAGCAATTAACGACTACACGAAACAAATTCATGCAATAATCAACTAATTGGGGCTCATGCAACCTAAAATACATCTAATGGCAGCAAGGTTCATGGAATAATATCACAAATTATGAAGTTTACAATAACTAAAGAATCAAACACGAAATTAGCACCCGAAAAGTGATAAATCAACCGTTAAACATCAAACCTAGGCGATTCAAACAAATTTAGCCAACCATAATGAATGAACAGTAGATAATAATGATAATTAAGCTCAAAGTATTCATTACAAACTGGTTGGAACTTGTTTCAAAGTCTAAAACTCAAAAACGAACTCACAAACGTTAAAACAAGCAAAACCGACAACCGGTTGATAAAACTCCGATCCGGAAGCTCCTCCTCCTTGGTATTTCTACTTAAACTGATCTTGGAAGGCTGGAAGGATGATTAATTAGTTTTTAGGGTTTAGGGTTATTAAATATATCATTAAACTTGATAAACAAGCCAAACTAGGTCCAAACAAGCCCATATAAGCCCATATAAGACAAAATAGTCATGTTGATGCATTTGGGCAGCCATGGAACACCCCTAGGGCCCCGATATACGTGACCATGAAGGTTCAGGTGGCCGCACGGTGTGACCATGCCCTTTGGGTCTTTGTTTATCGACTGCTGACTCCTTTAAACTATGTTTGTGCGTACCGTCTTCATCCGAGCTCCATTTTAGCTGATTCTTTTTTCATTTGACTCGTTTTCTTGCTCTCTTCAACATGGGACCTATCAAATACACAAACATGTAATTTAATGAAATAATAACAAAATAATCGTTAACGTTTAAGCACAAAATAACACAAAAACGGGATAAAACGCTATGTGTTGTGCAACACATCAAGCATCCATAACACAAAACATTTGGATAGAATTTACTCCCTCAACGTAGATAGGGAGTTTGATTTCTCCCACGATGCTTTGGCTTCACCACTAAAACCAACTAAGACCGATGATTTTTTAATAATCTCGGATTCTGGACTATTCATACTTTTTAATGTCTCCAATTGGATGATGTTCACTGAGCTGCCACTATCTACCAGGATCCTGCGAATAAAATAGTTAGCAACATACAAAGTAATAACTAGACCATCAGGATAAGGATCCTGAGTGTTATCCCGGTCCCATTCATTAAAGGAAACTTCTGTTAGGTTAGAGAATGTTGTAGCTCTGATTGTTTTTTTGGTCTTTCAGACTTGGCTACTTTAGCATTCATTCTTGCTGCTGAATAGGAGGTTCCATAGATATATGATACGCGAGAGATGAAGTTCACAATCCTTGCATCTGAAGGCGGGGATTCTGCCCTCTTTGGAACCTTTTCAAGATCCTGACTTTTGTTATATTTTTTGCCTAGTAATTTCTTCAGGTGGCCCTGGCTTAGGAGATAACTAATTTCTTTTCTAAGTGCCATACAGTCCTCTGTCATGTGACCAAAATCTTCGTGAAAGGCACACCATTTGGATTTATCCTTTCAAGAATTGTTCTTTTTGTTTACTTGTGGCCATCCGCCTTATCTCCAATATCTTGTGTAGCACACATTAGTCCAGATATACCTACAGAAAAACAATAATCATTAATTTTAGGGTAATTTTCGTCATCCTCCTCGCCATCCACAACACTGACCATGTTGTCAATTTTAGAGTAGGGTTTATATTTGTATGATTTTAACGATGGGGATTCCAACTTCCTGTTTGGATGGTGATAGTTGCTTGATGCATTAAGCCTTTGTTGGATCATCTTGTCTTTTTCCCAACTTATAAATCTTAACGCCCTGTTTCTGGCATCATCCAGGTTCCTGCAATGATTCATAACGAGATCCTCATAAAATGAGAAGTCTTTCTTGAGTCCCACCTTGAAGGCTTGGACTGTCGTTGTTGTATCGAGGTTGGGGATCTCCAGAGCTATCCTGTTGAATTTGCATACATATTCCCTGATAGATTCATCATTACTCTGAGTTATCATGTATAGATCACTATTTAACCTCTCAAAGCTTCTGCTGCAAGAAAAATGGTTATTAAACAGCTTAATTACATGTGAAAAAGATTTAATAGAGAAAAGAGGAACACTTATGAGCCATTTCAAGGCAGCTTCGGTTAACATAGAACCAAATCCTCTACATAAGCAAGCTTCTTTAAGATCCTGACGAATGGGATTGATCTCCATCCTTTCACGATATTGAGCAACATGTTCTTCGGGATCTGTAGTCCCATAATATAGCTTCATATTAGGAGCCTGGTACCGCTTCGGGATCTTGAGATATAGGGGACCCGAATCTTGAAATCTTGGGGCTGCTAGGAGCTGCTTCAGGTATTGGTTGAACTATCCCAGGAATTCTAGAGATCAAGTCCCTTAGCTTTTGTAGCTCCTTCTGCATTGTTGAATTGATTCTAGTATCCTACAAAGTCCGAACATTAGTCACAGGAATAGTATTATTACAACAAATGTTACCAGTGCCGGGATTTTCGGCTAAGGATCCTACTATAGTGTTGACGTCTCTAGTAGTCGTGATCATGGTGGAAGGAGTTGATCCAGATGTTCCTATTGCTGATTGCATGGCAAGAAATCATCATAACGAATTCCTAAGGATCCCGAAGATCCAAAATCCAAAGTCTTCGGTTGTAGCGGAGTGGATGATTCTGGTACCGGTTTCTTCCCTTGTGATCTGATCTCCTAGAGTTTCCTAAAGAAAGAATTGTTGGTATGCTTTTGTTGTTGCATGTGATACTTCATCTGCAATAATATATCGAATATCTCATTGATAGACATAAGGATTGGTTTTGCAGTGGATGATCCTGATCCGTGAGCATGAGCAGATCTTTTAGATCATGAGATGGGTATCCTACTATAGTTGCCTTTTTCTAAAAAACATGTGGAGGAGGAAGCGGCTGTGAAACTCCAAAAATTGAGGATGGCATTGAAGAAGAAGACTTTGATTGAGAAGCCATTTCCGGATCGAGTTTGAACGGATTGTGATTGTAGATGAATTTTTGGATGAAAAACACCACTTGTGCCACGATGGGCGCAAAACAATTGTGGTTAAAAATTACCTAAGCAATTTAGTGATCAAACTTTGTAAGTGAGGTAGCGTGTTCTTCACAATATTGCAAATGTGTGTATGTGTGTGTGTGTAAAGAAGTAAACGACTCAGGATATATCGAGGAAAAATCTTTGATCCTTAGTAGGATCTCCGGCAAAAAAACCTTGGGAGGGGAAAACTATCTGCCTGCCTCAAATTTATTAATAAGTAAAGGTGTTACAACTCGAGAACTGCTGGTGAACAAGTCTAGAGTATAGTAGAGTGTGTCGGTCTCATCCCAACAGAGTGTTGGTGGAGTGCAAGTTGTTGTAAATGTCTTATATTGTTTATCATAACCTTATTATATAGTAGAATGATTATCTTGACAATAAATGTTATTAACTAAGCCTTTGAAAGATCTGTTGGACTTGGTCAGCTTTGTTTCCACGCTCGTCCAAGTAATAAGCTACTGGCCGTTGGAAGTCATTATCATGTTGTTTCAGCTGAGATATGCTTCACAATCGTAACCGAAAGCGAGGATCCCGGCCATTTAATGTGCCTTCAATACAATCATTACTCTTGGCGGTTACAAGACTTGTTCCAGATGTTTGACCAAGAGTTTAATGAGATTTTAATGACAATTAAGTCACCAATATTTACCTGCAAAATACAGCCATTCCTAAACAAAATAATAGGTTCAGGATACCGAACATGTTTAGGATCCCTGCTAGCAAGATACTGAGACTCAGGATCCTTAAGCGAGATTTTAACCCACAACACCTACCTTGACCAATGGATATTTCCACCGCTGGAAAGCCTTTGTTTTAAAAGAAAATTTCAGTCACCAAAGGTAGGGCTGTCATAACATGTCGGACACGACACGATAAGACACGATGACATGTTGTACTAAAAACAAACACGAACTTGTTTAGTAATATGTTAACCTGTTAAGGGAGCTGCTTAAACATACAACAAATAATACATGTGTAATGAAACAAAAAATTTCAAACAAGCATAACAGTTTTAATTAATACATAATCCATAACATATTTGAAACAAAAAAAAAACACATTCCTTAACATATATGAAACAAAAAACCACATATACATAACATACTTGAAACAAAAACTATAGAAGCAAATCATAATATTTATTAAAAATATAATATCGGGTTATGAATGAGTGAAATGTCATATATAAGTATGTCTTTAGGTTTAAGACTTTAGAAGTGTATATTTATTTTTTATTTTTTTAAATTAAAAATCTACACATGTTACTAACAGGTTAACATGTCTTTAACATGTTAGGACACGAATTTTAACATGCCTTAAACAGGTCGACATATTTTAGATACGAAACTTGTTAAGCTCAACCTCAAACCTGTTAAAACTCATGTCGTGTCGTGTTAACAGGTCCGTGTTATATATTGACAACCCTAAGCCCCTAACCAAAGGTTATCATAAAACACGTTAGACACAAAGGTATAATCAGCTATCAGCGTATCGTTAAAAACGGTCAGGTGGAAAGTACTTGAGCAAATATATCATTGCATTTGTTTTTATGGTTTTGGCTAATTACGCTGTTGGGTATACCAGTCCTACTACAGACCACACATTTTCGTAGGAAATGCTTCCAATGATGAAAAAGGGTGATCTGACCTTCCTCCACACACCTGGTGACCACTAAAGATGCCAAAAACAACTGTTTATGTTTTTTCTTGTTACAAAAAGAAAGGAAGTATATATTAAGTGAGTTCTGAAGTTACTAGTTGAGTTGTTAGCTTCTCTTTCTTTAACCATGCAAATTGATTATGTGGTTCAAACTAATTCCTCCTATCACATCCACAAATCAAATTCTGTTTTAAGCAACTATCATTAAATAAATTTTTAAGTGTTCCATAAAGAACAAAAGGTTAATGTTTTTCAGTTACTATTTAATAACTTTTTACAGTTTTTCTTTGATTATTTTTGTGAAAAATTGTTTATTGTTTAGGAGTTTTTTCTTCACCGTGAACTACTATTTTGTGTTACTTTAAACACAATAATCACTATTCACTAAAGAGTGTCCAAGATTTATATATATTTAACTTGCTTAACTTAATTTTAAATCAACTTATACAATACTAAAACACATAATTACAATGAGTGACATTTGTTAATGGTGATATTATATAATACAACAAAGCGGGATCATCAACACGCCTCATTGCATCATTTTATAGTAAAAGAGTAAAGTCGCAATATACCAAATAAAATCCTTGTTTATTCTTGATCTAAAGAAAGGACATTGTCTTCATGTCTTCCTAAATCTTGTATGAACAAGCATCTTCCATTAAACATCCTTTTTTTAACAGCAGAGATTATATTAAAAATGTTGAATTTAGCAAGAAGCTGAAAACAAAACAAACAACTTACATCAAGAAGAGAGGGCTTTTTAACCACTTATCTAAAAAAATATGTTTTGAGACTTCTATATGCACCAAAGTGTGATCAAGAAATACGATGGAGAAGCTTCCTCTTTTTGTCAACTTTGGACACGTCAAATGGATATTCAAATAGTTGTTCTAGCAACCCGAGGAAAGGGAGGGGAGGCGACAAATAAGCTTTGCCAAAATCGTGTCGCACCACTAAATGATCCTATTTTTTATTTATTTATTTATTTTTACTTAGGCAAATAGGATAGTGGGACGTAGTAATGCTAATACCTCGCTTAGCAAGTGCATTCTAGGTTGGTAGTCACGGTCCAAAGAGTACCTCTAATCAAAGAAATTAAAATTTAATTGGTATCGGTAACGGTATTATCGGAACTGGAATCCTTATTCGTTTTGAAGATTTTGGATCGATGTAAAATATGTGTTGATACCATTTCCAACATAGGTACCATTGGTCTTGGTATTATCATGATTGGTATCGATATTTGTTTTGATGATTTTCTATTGATATAAAACTCCATCACAACACACGAATACATTTAATAGTAAGAATTAGAATAACAAAATACAACAACAACCATCATGCCTAGTGAAAATCTAACCTATAGCAAAACTAGCGATGATTTCAAAACATACGGCTAAAAAAAGATGACATGAGGGGGTAAAAGATAGTACTAGTTATAACATCTTAAAACAACATATAGAAATAAATACCGAAAGGCAATAACAAGCAAGTCTAGCAAGAAAGTAGAATCTTCTAAACTCCCATCTTGAACCATGTCCTAAAAGATTGTGACTCTAACACAATGCCATCTTCGAGAATTATTACATTTTTTTTAGTCCAAATGCGGAAAAAAATGGGCCTTAATAAAAAGGGATTTCTTTGTTGGTTTAAACAATATAATTTTTAAATAGGTTTACTTGGTTATGATTTTAGTTGTGTAAAAAACAATTTTTTTATATAAAAATAGGTTTAAACATGTCTTAATTAAGATTAACTTGCAACCTTTGGGTTGGGAGCCACACATTTTTGTCACTAAAACAAACTAGTGGTTGTATAATTCAGTTTAAACCTGACAAAAATATATATACACAAAAAAATTCATGCCTAACGAGCCCTGCTCTAACAAATCCTCCTGTCTAATTAGGCTGGGGTCCGTCGACCACCCTGTATAAAAAGCCAGCCCTGCACTAACAAATCCTCCTGTCTAATTAGAATTAGAAAATAAAATAAAACAATAAAAAATATCCGAGTCGTTTGCCTAATATAAGAAGTCTTCCATCTAACCATAATCTTACTTATTTTTCATATGGGATCTGGAATCTCATGCAGCTTTCCGGACACTAACAATGAAGCTTTGGCGAGTGGCAAACCACCGAGTCTTGGAGACTTACCAGAGAACTGTTTAGCCATGATTCTTGATCAATTTGACCCACCGGAGATCTGCAACCTAGCCCGTGTGAATTGCACATTTTACCGAGCGTCATCTGCTGATTTGTTGTGGGAATCCAGGCTGCCCGAAAACTATGAGGTTCTTGTGAAGAATATGTTAACAGTTTACAAGTCTGATTGATCGCAGTGGCAGGTGTTTGTGTAAGAAAGATATATATGGAATGTTGTGTTCTCCTGTTCGCATGCCCGATGGTACCAAGGTGTTTGTTAAGTTTGTATATGTAAAATGGTAATATGCCGGCTTTACATCAGCTGTTAATTATTATTAATGGAGTGTGTTTTTAAGCAGGAAGTGTGGTGTGACAAGAGAAAGGGTGGAATATGCATGCTGGTTTCATGGGAAGGGATGAAGATAACTGGAATACATGATCGGAGATATTGGACTCACATCAACACTCTTCAATCCAGGTTTTTCTTTTGACATGGTAAATGTGATTATTATGTAGCTGCGAACACTGACGGACTTGGAAACTTCTTTTTTTAGCTAGGTTCGGTCTCTGATGCTCGGATATTTTTTAATCAAATGGGGTCGGAGTTTTCGGTTCGGGTCAGCTTACAAAAATAAACATACAATGGCGTGAAAAATTCAATGCCATATAATACACGATAAAAAGTTAAATGAAAACATGATACCGTGAAAATACTTTAAACATCCAAATTTCAATCAAGACTTAATTTAGTAAAGGTGTAAAGCCATAAGCAATCAAACATGAAATTATGAAAAATCAAAGCATTTAACTCTCAAGTTAACCCACCCCCACCCCCACTTGTGGCCTAGTGATGGGGAGCTTAGGTTCTCCAGTGAAGACTCAAATTCGACTCTTACATACGTCATTTTTGGCGGATTATGGCAATAAATGATTTGAGCTAGGTATTATGAGGTTATCAGTTCAAATCACGAGCCCACCTGGGTTTTCATCCTATCATGTGTTACGTCAGAGAGTTCTTTTCTTGTGGTGACACAACGACTATTAAGTGACAGCTGATGGTATGGTTTCCCGAAAGAACGTCCAAGCTAAACTCTAAATCTAACATGGACCCAGTTAAAACAACATAATTTAACCAAAATGAAGCAAAGGGAAGTTATTTATAGGAAAACACAACTGAACACCATAAAATGGCGATCAAGTCAGAAAAAGGCAAAAGTAGAAAACCAGTCACATTTTAAAGTAACTTCAATGTCATGTTTAGTTCTCATTTAAAATTCTGAAGTGAATAAACGCATATTGAATGTGATGTTTAGTTTAAAACAAATCTATAAAACTTAATGAAAGTAATCATGATAGGTGGATCTAATGTAATTAATTTGTATTGAAATTTTGAAAAATTTCAACCCTCCACTTTAGTTATCTTTCTTTTTAAATTAAAAAAGAAATTTTTTTGTTTGTTTTTACTTTCAACGGTAAATATTTTTTATAGAAAAATAGTATTTGTTTCTAAGCTTACATATCAACGGTAACCATCTTATTATTATTATTATTATTATTATTATTATTATTATTATTTTGAAAGACATTAACCATCTATAAATATTTAAATAATGTAAAATAAAAAAATAATATACTTCTAAAAGTATTTTAATTTATAAAAGTATTTTAGTTTATAGAAAAAAATATATAAAAGTAGGTGATTATGTAGGTGTGTTTAAAAATGGATGTAGTATTGAATAAGAAATGAGAGTTTTTGATGTTTAAAAGTAAATAAGTGAAAATCTGATGTGACGCATTTAGATTCTTTTTACTCATCCATAGTATTGTGTGATGATCTCAAAAAGGTTTTAATGGGATAGGAATCTCAAAAAGGTTCGAGTTAAAAAAATGTTTACAAAAATTAATGTATGTGTCACTTGATTCGCGCATTATATACTATGCATGCCCTTGCTTGTGAACCATTCTATTATATCTCTTTAGTGGTAACCCCTCTCTCCCATCCATTTTACATAGCTCCCTCTATCACGTACAGTTACCATGGACTACAACCTATCTCTCTCCTCGCCCTGGTTATTGTTATCCTCTCGCCATCATTTAAAACCAATATTTAAAAATGTAAAAACCATTTTTTCGGCTTTTATTGCTTCGAGAGCACAATCGTGGTATTTGCAAGACCATATTCTTCGGGGTTGTGATATTTATAGGTTGGACACTAATAATGGGCGTGCGATGGATCGTTTACGTACTTCACTTTCAGATTTTGATCTTAGCGAGTTCTCTAATAAAGACACCCCCCCCCCCCCTTTAAAGCCCAACATTTTGTGGCGAGTGCCTTATTTAGTGGAATCGTCCATAGTTTAGAAGTGAAGTTTGATTAATACCCTCACCAAAAGGCGGTGTTTGAATGCCTTCGGGCACCTCGGCCTCAGGATTTTCTAACGGCCATCCCCATTGAAGCATTGGGCCAACATATGTCGGGTTTGGAATATCGGGGTTTTCTTAAGTACCGGTTAATGATCCCTATGTTTCCAACTGATGAGTCGTGGCCCATTTGTCGCAAGGTCTGTTTGGATTCTTTTGGAGACCATGAGGTGCATTGCAAAGAATTGTCTGGCTTTAAATACAGACATGATTTGGTTAGGGATGTTCTGTGTGATGTTCTTAAACGGACAGAGATTTTTGCTAAAAAGGAAACCCCTGTTAACTTTCTCACAGATCCTCTTGAAGAGAGGTCTACTTTACGACCAACTGATATTCTTGTGTTCTGGTGGGCAGGGGGAAAGCACGCATGTGTGGATCTTACAGGAGTGTCTCCTCTTGTCAGGCTCAGGGATCGTGGGTTTGTTGTGGGTCAGGCTGCGTTGAAGGCTGAATCGGGCAAAGTTATTAAACACGAGAAAACTTGTTTAGAGAATCAACATGTCTTTCTGCCATTTGCTTTTGATACATTTGGTTTTCTGTCCCCAAAGACTGTGAATTTTTTGAGTAGGGTTCAGCGTGTCGTACACGGAACCTCTTCAGCTCTTAGGTCCCAAAGCTTCGGCTTTAGTAGGATTGGCTTTACTATTTAAAAGGGGGTTGCGGCGCAACTTGCTGCCTGTTTGCGTGCCACTTGATTGTACTCTTTTTGTAGTAACTAAATAAATAAGGGATTATTAAAAGAAAAGAAAGAATTCTAAACTGTAATTACATTCTTTACACAATAGTTTACGATGCATTTTTTTTATTTATCTTTATTCTAAACTAGTGCATGACAAATTGACAACCAAATCCTTTATTTATATCCAAAGGATGGGGTTGGAGGTTTATAATCATATACTATCATTGTTTCTTCAATGACATTATTATAGAATGTACAAATTATTTTTAAAATGATATCTGAAAGACAAGAGGATCTATTTCAAACTAAAGTGTTATACCTTCTAATGATTTTTATGTGTCATGTGTTTCGCTCAAAAATACATAAAATCTTAAATCAAACAGATTACCTTGTTAACGACTAATTTATAAAGAAACAACCCCCCCTCCTTTCGAAACAGTGTCTATGCTTTTCCTACATATAAAAGTCCGAGTCTCGTCACTATTCGAAAGTCGGATGATACAAACACCAAAAAGCAATAAAACAAAGCGCTATTGGTTTTTAATACTCTCAACTTTCACTCATTAGATGATATCACTCCCAACTAACGATTTGTCTCTCACCACTCCCAACTTGTAACATGTTTTCTTCTGTCACTCCCGAACTTAACGAACCCTAACCCCGTTAGTTTTTTTGCTGACGTGGCACGTTTTTGCTGATTTGGCATTCATATGTGGCATTTTTATACACATGGCATGAGAATATTAATAATATAAATATTATATATTTTATTATATAATATATGGTGTAAGCTTGTGTACAGGGTTATCACCATCATATAGGTCGCCGGAAACCTCCATCAAACAAAATAGAGTTATCCCCATCAAATAGCTTCCCGAAAACCTTCAATTCTCACCGGATTTCACCCCAGCGAGCACCATATTCTACACCCAATCTTTCTCTCTGACCCAAAAACCTTCAACAACATCCACCGATCTACCAAACCCTAGCGAATCTTCACTGATATCCATATCCCTTTAATCGTACTAGTCCGACAGTTACAACTCGGGTTTGGGGTGGTAGTTACATACCCTGGTTTCATTTAAATGGCAAACCCACCATCGATTTCAACCAAGAAACCCACCAAATTCGCCGGAAAACCAATTTGTCGTTTCAATCGATGAGAAGTATCTCTGAAATTCGTTGGCGTGTTCTTCCGATTTGGTTATAGGGTTTTTTCTTGTTTGTGAACAACTAATTTTGTTGGGGGGTTGAGAACCGTGGTGGATTAGGGGTGGAATAGTGGTGGCACTGGTGTGTTTTGGTGGTGGTGGCTGACTTAGGTGGTGGTGGTGGTCGGAATAGGTGGTAACTGGATACTATATATTATATAATATTTATATTATTAATATTCTCATGCCATGTGTATAAAAATGCCACATATGAATGCCAAATCAGCAAAACATGCCATGTCAGCAAAAAAAACTAACGGGGTTAGAGTTCGTTAAGTTTGGGAGTGACAGAAGAAAACATGTTACAAGTTGGGAGTGGTGAGAGACAAATCGTTAGTTGAGAGTGATATTATCCAATAAGTGAAAAAAACCAATATTCCTAAAACAAACATCGAAAGCTTACCTAAAATTGGCTCCACGTTACCCACGAGTACCAAAATATGTGGTTCGTTTTTGTTGATAACAAAATATGCAAAACGTGTGGGTCATATTTATTGATAACAAAATATTGTATTTCATTATTATTTAAAAAACCTACATGTTATATAATGAAAGTTTTCTTACTTTTTAACCTATTAAAATATCATACTTTTAAGAAAAATGACTTAATAAATTAGTCGATTACCATTGAAATACATTTTGTAATTATTGTGTGTATGCTGTGTAATTATCCATACGCGAATATAACATGGCGTAAGTATATCTTAATTTTAAATATATATAAATGAAACATTTAAAAGTTTTTTTGATTGTTTTCTATATTCTTTCAAGTCACTAGATTGTTTTATTTGTAAATAATTGTTTCTAATGTATTTGATCTGAATTCACGAGTATGGGTATTACCAAACCTAGATAGCCCTTAAACGAGTTTTAACATCTCATTAAATTAAACATTAATCTCACCAAACATATAACATGGATATCCAAAAAAATTAATATCCTCTTAATTTAAAAATATATATATATTATACATAATTAAGAAATAATTTTATAGTAAATAAAATAAGTTGGTCATGGGTCTCACCAAACTCAAATATCTTTTAAACTGAGTTATAACATCTCATTTATTTGTGAAACTCTTTCATCATCAAACCTTAAGTACATTATTAACTTTCTTACAATAAATAAAATTAAAATCCAAAAAAATGTATGAATATGGAAATTAACGAAAATGTAAATAGCCCTCGTAATACGGGGGATAAAATCTAGTGTGTGTGTGTGTTGGGAAAAACGACCACCTAGCCACGAACAATAAACAAAAAGTGCGGACTTAATCTTCGTTTGGCTAAACTTTTTCCCGACCCGAATGAACCAATGAGGATGCAAAAAAATAGGGTAATTTAAAAGTAAATATGACACGCTAATTTTAGCGTGGAAAACCTCTCAAGGCGAGAGTAAAAACCACGGGACTACTAGAGCAGCTTCAAGTCCACTATCACCAATAATGAGCAATACAAAGTTCTTCTCTAGGTAAAACTAGATGCATACACAAATTAACATATATTTAGAACAAACAATCTTCAAGTATATAGAATCAAAACTACAAAAGAGTAACGAGTAAGAGATATCACCAACAAGAGAATTAGTCTATCTCTAGCACGTCTCTTATCTTCACAAAAACACCAGAGAAATAAAACACCAAATCGGCAGTCACCAAGGAATTAAACCCCAAAAGCAAACTTTCATATTTTGTGTCTTGTCGGCAGGAATAATAATATGTGTGTACACCACAAAAAACCTTTTATATATGTTTGTTTCTTGAAGAGCCCACGCAAAAGTTATTTGGTCATAGGCCCAAACCCAATTCATCTTTTTGGTTGTGATGTGTGTGACGTACAGTAATAAGAATGCATATCATTCCTTTTTTTTTCTTTTTCTTTTTATTATTAAAACAATAATAATAAAACCCATGTAAAATAAATATTTGTTAGGGTTTCTCATGGGCAAAAAATACCCCAACAAATCTCCCCCTTTTATCTATGAGAAAGAACTCACCACCCCAGCGAGTGAGCAACAAGTCGTCAACTTCTTCCTTGCCAAAGCTTTGGTCAACATATCGGAACAATTATCATTGGTATGAACTTTATCAAGTTCAAACAACTTGACTTCAATAACATCTCTAATCCAATGATACCTCACATCAATATGTTTTGTTCTCTTATGAAACATAGCATTCTTAGCAAGGTGTATAGCACTTTGATTATCACAAAAAAACCACGTAGCGCTGTTGCATAAAGCCAAGCTCTTGCATAAATCTTTCAACCACAATAATTCTTTGCATGCTTCTGTTGCTGCCATATACTCAGCCTCGGTAGTAGACAAAGCAACACACTTTTGCAGTCTTGATTGCCATGACACGACTTCCCCTGTAAATAACATCAAATATCCAGAAGTGGATTTCATGTTGTCCTTATTTCCTGCCATATCAAAATCCGTGTAACCAACAAGCATTGGCTCCTCATTTCCAAACGTTATACCCAATTTGGAAGTACATCGTAAATATCTAAGTATCCACTTAACTGCTTCCCAATGATTCTTACCCGGGTTTGGCAAGAACCGACTAACAACATCAACTGCATGGGCAACTCTCGTCTTCCACAAACACAACATCAAGATTTCTAACAAGCTTCTTTGAAACCGGATCATATAGCCTGTATCCAAACTCATCGAGCCCATAACCAAGGAATATACACTATCTGGACTTCACATCAAGCTTTCATCTTTCATCGTTGGGAATATGCCCAAATGCTTTGCATCCAAAGAACCTCAAATGACAATACAAAACATCTTTGCCACTCCAAACCCTGTCTGGAACATCATTATGCAAAGGAATACAAGGAGTCAGGTTAATAACATGTATCGCTGTATGTAAAGCTTCTCCCCAAAAGGAATTAGGCAACCCTGCATGTGAGAGCAAACACTTAAACCTTTCAACCAAGGTTTTGTTCATCCGTTCTGCTAAACCATTCAACTGTGATGTCTTTGGAGGTGGCCTTTGTGTCGAATACCCTTCTCCCTACAATAAGCATTAAAAGGACCAATGTATTCACCTCCATTATCTGTACGAACACACTTGAGCTTCTTCCTAGTCTGTCTCTCAACTAGGGCATGAAACTGCTTAAACACATCAAATACTTGATCTTTAGACTTTAAAGTATAAACCCATACCTTCCTCGAATGATCATCTATAAATGTGACAAAATATAAGCAGCCCCCAAGTGTTCTAGTCTTCATAGGACCACATACGTCTGAATGCACCAAGTCAAGTATACTTTTTTTTCTATGAGGCGGATGACTATGAAAAGAAACTCTCTTTTTCTTACCAATCATACAATGAGAACACTTCTTCAAATGAACATATTTTACACCGGACAAGGCATCTTTCTTCAATAAAATTGACATCCCTTTTTCACTCATGTGAGCAAGTCTCTTATGCCACATATCGGTCGCATCAGAATTCGTCAATGAATTAACCGAGTCTCTGGAAATTTTTGGATGTGCCATGTATAACTTTGAAGTTCTTTCACCTCTTGCCACGATCAATGAACCACGAGTGAGTTTCCAAATTCCGCCACCAAAGGTACTGTGGAAACCATCATCATTTAATGTGCCCGCGGAGATCAAATTAAGTCTAATATCCGGAACATGTTTCACATTGTGTAAAACCAAATTCATCCCAGTATCAAACTTCAAACAAGCATCCCCAACACCAACAATCTTTGATAGCCCATTATTACCCATCTTGACATTCCTAAAATCACCAGGAGTATAAGACGAATAAAAATCCCTTTGTGATGTCACATGACAAGTAGCACCACTGTCAACAACCCAACTCGAATCATCACGTGCAATTTTCACCCTATCATAATCATAACAAATATAAAACTCTTCGGTGGCAGTATTAGTTTTAGAAGTACCTTCATCACCGTCATCTTTCTTGTAGTTGTTTTTTTTATTGTTGTAATTAGCCTTCTTGTTCTCCTTTTTCAGTTGCCTGCAATATTTTATTTTGTGCCCTTTTCTACCACAATGATGACACTCATATTCTTCAAACTTCCCTTTGGACTTAGTGCGGTGCTTTGCTCTATTACTCGGACCTCTGCTATGGCTTCTCCCCCTACTTTCGGTAACCAAGGCATCTGACTGTAAAGAGGAACCTTGTGACTTTCTTCTCATCTCTTCATTTATAATATTACCTTTAGCCAATTCTATAGTAATAATACCGTTAGCTGCGGAGTTGGAAAACGATGTCCTAAAAGTCTCCCAGGAATCCGGTAACGTACCAAGAAGCCATAAACCTTGTATCTCGTCTTCAAACATAATAACCATACCTGCAAGCAGATTAATAACACCCTGAAAAACATTCAAATGATCAATAACAGGAGTTCCATCACGGTATTTCAAGTTAATCAACTGTTTAATCAAGAACAACTTATTGTTCCCGGTCTTCCGAGCAGACAACTCTTCAAGCTTGGTTTATAGAGTACGAGCATGACTCTCCCCGCTAATATGGTTCAAAACATTATCATCAATCCATTGCCGAATATACCCGCAAACCTTCCGACGCAAAATATTCCATTCTTCATTAGTTTTATTTTAAGGTTTATCGGTACTAAAAACAGGCAAATAATAATCCTTCACATAAAGGTCTTCCATCTTGCCTTTCCAAACATGATAATTGAAACCATTCAAACTCACCATCCTACCCGTATTAGCTTCCATCGTTCAAACAAGTCTTAACCCAAGAACAAGAGCCGAAGCTCTGATACCACTCTGTTGGGAAAAACGACCACCTAGCCACGAACGGTAAACAAAAAGTGCGGAATTAATCTTCGTTTGGCTAAACTTTTTCCCGGCCCGAATGTGCCAATGAGGATGCAAACAAATAGGGCAGTTTAAAAGTAAATATGACACACTAATTTTAGCGTGGAAAACCTCTCAATATGAGAGTAAAAACCACGGGACTACTAGAGCCGCTTCAAATCCACTATCACCAACAATGAGCAATACAAAGTTCTTCTCTAGGTAAAACTAGAGGCATACACAAATCAACATATACTTGGAACAAACAATCTACAAGTATATGGAATCAAAACTACAAAAGAGTAACGAGTTAGAGGTATCACCAACAAGAGAATTAGTCTATCTCTGGCACGTCTCTTATCTTCACAAAAACACCAGAGAAATAAAACACCAAATCGGCAGTCACCAAGGAATTAAACCCCAAAAGAAAACTTTCGTATTCTGTGTCTTGTCGGCAGGAATAATAATATGTGTGTACACCACTAAAAACCTTTTATATATGTTTGTTTCTTGAAGAGCCCAAGTAAAAGTTAATTGGTCATGAGCCCAAACCCAATTCATCTTTTTGGTTGTGATGTGTGTGACATACAATAACAAGAATGCATATCATTCCTTTTTTTTCTTTTTCTTTTTATTATTAAAACAATAATAATAAAACCCATGTAAGATAAATATTTGTTGGGCTTTCTCATGGGCAAAATTACCCAAACAATATATAGTTTGGATCAAATACAAATGAAATTAACGTGTTAAACGTGAGAATCAAGTAGAGTAATTATGTAATTATATCATACAGTAATTACATAATTACTCTACTTGTATATATAATTACTCTAGTTGATTCCCACGTTTAACATTTTAATTTCATTTGTACGCTAAATTTCCAATATATATATATATATATATTTAAGTTCAAGAAAGAAATCAAATTATTGCAAGAAATGAGAGAAATGAATATGAACCACTAGTTTTATTTTAGGTTTTAAATATTTAAAAATAAATAAAAAAGATGTTAATGCAACAATAAATGCACCCTCTCTCTCCAATTAATACAACTAATATAACCATAATAAATATCTCTAATTAATAAATCTAACTAATTTAATTATAATAATTAAAAAGATAAAAACACTAATTTAGTTTTATATTTTATTTACACATTCTTCATTTTATTCAACATAAATACAATTCATTCATATAATACTATTTCTTTATATTAAAAAAATAATTTCCACTCAATATATTAGCATATATCAACGTATTTAAGTTCGATAAATATACAACCTACACAAAGTTATATAACCTACACTAGTTTTTAGCAATAAAAACGTATAATCTACACAAAGTTAAATAAATATATAACCTACACAAAGTTATATAACCTACACTTGTTTTGAACAAGTGTAGATAATCTACACAAAGTTAAAATTTTCGTGTGTAGGTGTTTTTTGTGTGTAGGTTATATGTTTTCGTGTGCGTGTGTATTTTATTGATGATGAATTTTGTGTGTAGGTAAAATGTTTTTCGTGTGTAGGTTATATGATGTCTTATTCTTAGAACAAGTGTAGATTATACGTTTTTGTGTAGGTTGTATGTTTTTTGTTGATATCTAATGCAAACACATGTAAAATTATTTTTTGGTATTATTCATCATAATGTGAGTATGTGTTGATGGATATTAATATATTGAGTTGAAAGAAATTAGTTTTGGATAGAAAGAAATTTTAATGTATGAATTAATTATACGTGTGTAGGATAGAAATTCAAGAAACAAAAAGTAGGTTATAAAAATAAATGGGTTCTTAATATTTTCTAATTATAATAATTTATTTAGTTATATTAATTAAATAAATAAGTATTATGGTTTATTAGTTATATTAATTGAAGAAAGAGAATAATTAATAGTTTCTATTTAACTTTAAGCATTTAAAAATTAAAACAAAACTAGTGGTCCATATTCATTTCTTACATTTCTTGCAATAATATCATTTCTCTCATGAACCATCCCCTATATATATATATATATATATATATATATTGATTGGGGTAGGTTAAAATAAAAAGAGATAGTTTTCTAGGAATAGTAAGAATATATATCTAGGCCATTGGATTAAAGATCTAGTGGTTGAGATTGTTAGTTTCTAAAATGTCCAATAGTTTTCTAGGATTTAGGATTTAGGCTACATAGTTTCTAAACTTCAAATTTTATGCCCTTCTTACCATTCTTAGGAAACTCTTTCTTTTTATTTTAACCATTTTCTATATATATATATATATATATATATATGTATATATATATATATATAGGGTAAGGATACTAAGAAAACCCTTTGCAAATTGAGAACTTTGAGAACCATTTTGGACCACTAAAAACACATTTAAAAAAATATTTAAAAAAATCATAAAACAAAAAATAACAAAAAAATTTTAAAAGTAAAAAATCCAAAATTCTTATATTTCATTCCGGTTTCATTAAAAAATAAAAAAAATAAAAATAAAAAACAAAACAAAAAAAAACGTCGTATTATACACATATGTATAATTTTATTTAATCTTTAGTTACGTAATATACACATATGTACACTATCATTTATCTTAAATTATACACATGTGTATAAAAAAATCATGTAAATGTACATATATGTATATATTATATATATGTGTATATAATTTGGCTAAACCGAGTTTTTTTTTTGAAACCGGGATGTTAAAATAAGAATTTTGGTTTTTTTTACTTTTTTCATTTTTGTGTTTTTTTTATTTTATGATTTTTTTTATTTTTGGGTTTTTTGTGGTCCAAAATGGTTCTCATAGTTTTCAATCTCAAAAAAGTTCTCCCATGATCCTGATCATATATATATATATACATATATATGTGTGTGTGTGTGTGTAGGGCAAAGGTAAAATACAAAGGACAACAAAAATGAGAATGGTGCGAAGGAATCCAGTCCATTGATCTTATATTTGAATGGTTGAGCTTAATTTAATAAACTAAAATTGATGGAAAGGGCATGAAGGTAATAACCCACCTTTGTTAACTTTCTCTCTCCACATGCAAGGCACATGTCAATTCCCCCATCATTTTAAAATGTCCATAACTTTTTCATACGACATTATTTTTTTAAAAAAATTTACCATAATAATAAGCATTTTTTATCTTTAATATGAGTATCATATTGTTATATAAAAATAAAAAAAAAATGGGTTTTTTAATTGTGATTTTTTGTTGTTCATTGTGTCTTTTAGTTGAGTTTTCATATGAATTGTATTATAGATTTTGATCATTATATTTTCAATTGGTACTCATATTAAAGACAAAAATTAAAATAAAGATAACGTTATTGTGTCGTTTTGTTCGTCATTAAGTTTTAGTCATTGTGTAATACGTTCATTGTTTTTTATTCGGATTGACATATGACAAATTCATTTAATTTGAGAAAAATAGTATTGCGTTCATTGTATATTGCGTTCAAGTCATTGTGTAATATGTTGTTTCCATTGTGTTTTACGTTTCAAGTCATTGTGTTATATATATTCACCATTGTGTCTTACGTTTTTGGTAATTGTGTTATACATATTCACCATTGTGTCTTACATTTTATGTCATTGTGTTACACGTATTCACCCTTGTGTTTTACGTTCCAAGTTATTATGTAACATGTATTAATCATTGTCTTTTATATATTAGATAATTTCTTGTTATTTTATCATTACTTTCACATATTATTATTACACAACGGTGTTATTAGTATTTGAAAAAATATAATGATGAGTTGAAAGACACAATGATCAAAAAAGACACAATGATAAGCGAAAAGACACAATGGTGTGCGAAAAGACACAATGAAGAAAAAAGACACAATGATGAGCGAAAAACACAATGGTGTGCGAAAAGAGACAATGACTATAAAACACACAATGACGAAAAAAGACACAATGGTGTGCGAAATTTTTGCATTTTATTTACCCCTTCAACATATATTGGGAGCTTAATCTCTCCAATAGTGTTCTTAGTTTCTCCACTGAATCCAACCAATACTGAGGAACTGGGGATGATCTCATCCTCAGGAATATTCATCTTTTTCAGCATGTCTAATTGAATAATGTTGACATAGCTTCCGCCATCTATGAGGATCCTGCGAACATAATGGTTAGCCACATATAAATTTATTACCAAACTATCATGATGAGGATCCTGAACATCGACTCTATCACTTTCATCGAAGGATATAATCCTCTCTTGAGTGAGAACAAACGTCTTTGTTGGTCTGTCAGCCACACTTAACTTTCTTTGGTCAGCATTTCTCTTTGCAGCAGAATAGGAGGTTCCACATATGTCGGATCCTCCGAATATGAACAGAATTGTTTTTGCATCCGTTGGTGAGGGAGTCGGCTTCTCAGGAACTTTTTCAGGATTTTGCTCTCTTCCCTTTTTCCTGCCAAATAGCTCTTTCAAGTGGCCCTTGCTGAGAAGATAGCGGATCTCCCTTCTGAGCGCGATTCAATCGTCGGTCAAGTGCCCAAAGTCTTCGTGGAAGGCACACCATTTTGATTTGTCTTTCCAGGCTCCTTGTCTTTCCACTTTCCTTGGCCACCTGGCTTTCTCACCTAAATCCTGCATGGCACACATTAATCCACCAATATCAACAGAAAAACAATATTCAGAGACCTTAGGATATTCTTCATTATCTTCATCGTCTACTGCATTAATCCTGGGGTTATCAGGCTTAAAATAAGGCTTCAATCGATATGATTTTCCCGGGGATTCGACTTTCCTGTTCGTCTGATCATACTTCGGGATGTCGACCTTTTTAAGAATTTTCTTGTCGTCTTCTAGCCTGATAAACCTCAGATCTCTGCTTCTTGCTTCGTCTAATGACCTGTATGGAGTCATAACGAGATCATCATAGAAAGAGGAGCCCTTTTCTAATCCCAACTTGAGGGCTTCCACTGCTGAAGCTGGGTTTAGATTCAGAATTTCCAGTGACTCCTTACTAAACCTGGTAATAAAATCTCTTAAGGATTCCCCAGGATTCTGGGTAATCCTATAAAGATCACCTGTCATTTTCTCAAAAGTTCTACTGCAAGAAAACTGGTTATTAAACATGTTAACTAAATGAGAAAAAGAATTGATAGTGTTAGGAGGAATACTTAGTAGCCATTTCATGGCTGCTCCGGTCAAGGTAGACCCAGACCCTTTGCAAAGACATGCCTCTTTGATTTCCATAGGGATTGGATTGATCTCCATACGTTCTCTATATTGTTTGACGTGTTCCTCAGGATCCGTTGAGCCATCATATAATTTCATATTTGGGGTTTGAAACCGTTTTGGGATCTGTACGTCGCTGATTGATGGCATAAACCGGGATATCCTGTGAATATCCGTGGGCACTTCAGCTATGGGACGGATTATGTCGGGGACATTCGATATCATGTCCTTAAGTTTCTGCAATTCTCGAGCTAAATTTGAACTTATGCCTGCATCCTGCAAAAATCCTTGATTAGCATTAAATGGAACCGTATTGAAAGAGTTACCCTGATTAACATTCTGAGGAGCAGTCTGGGCGTTGTAGCTCGTATTCCCAAACATAGTATTTCTAGGGGTGGTAAACGGAGCAGTTGGAGCATTGGCCTGCATCGGGATAAAGTCTCCCTGATGCACATCAGAGGATCCTGAGGGCTGCTGAGCTTGAGCTAATCCTGAAGACACCGCCTGCTGATAAGGACCAGCCTGATGGAACAATCATGAGGATCCGGACTGTTGAAACAATCCTGAGGATCCAGACTGTTGGAACAATCCTGAGGATCCAGACTGTTGTAACAATCCTGAGGATCCAAACTGTTGGAACAATCCGGAGGGTCCTCCCGGCTGTGACAATCCTGAGGATCCTGCATGTTGAAAAGGCCCAGCAGATGACGAATACGGGTAACCTTGAGATCCAAATAAGTGCAATCCCGCAGACCCCAAATGCTGGAAAGATGGGGGGTCCAGAGTTGTACGCCGTGGTTGGCTCTGGATGCACCAATCCTGAGGATCCTGTAGGAGTGAAATCCAGAGATCTCCGGATTAGTGGTGTGAATTCTTCCGCCGGCTTCTTGGCTTTCTTGAAATCTTCCAATTCCCTCACGAGCATCTAGTTGGTCTTGTTCTGGCGATCCATCTGTTCTTGTAGTCGTCTGTACAGAGACAGAAGGTCGTTGTTGGACACCATGACGGGATCCTGGGGAGATGGCCTCGCACAGGAGTAGCAGGTTTCTTCTGAGAACTGTCAAGCTTCTTCGGGATACCACCAGCAGGAGGGAGAGGCATAGGCGGCCTCGCTGAGGATTCTGAGGCTGCGGCAGAAGAGGAAACAATCTTGGGTTGGGAAGACATGTTGTGGATATTGAGAGTAGGGTTTAGTTTGAGAGTGAATAATAATCAAAGCACCGTTTGCCCCACGGTGGACGCCAAATTGTTTGGGTCAAAAATTGGCAAAAAAACTTTTGATCAAATTCGTGCATGAGGTGAAGTGCTTGTTGATAATGAGATCGAACACAATGATATGATTACGAGGGAAAAAACCCTTGATCACAATAATCTTACGTCGGTCAAGAATTAACAACGTAATCTTTGGTCGAATTACTTCGGTCAAAGATTAAGAACGTAATTTTGGTCGGATTCGTATATGATTATGGTAATCTCCGGCACAAAAAACCCCCAGACGGTGAAAACTATCACCGTCGACTTTATTAATAACGAAAATAGGTGATTACAAGTGGTGGAGCTGATAAGTAATCGAATGCTAAGTGTTACAGAGTATGCTAGTAGCTAAGTAAGTGAATGTTTGTGTTCTAATGATATTATCAGCTCATATATATAATAAAAGATTACAACTGTTATCCCGGGAAATCCATCATTGTCTTTAATAAAAATGTTTCATGCATTAATCACGTGGTTTAATGGCTTTAAATGCGAAGTTATGTGTTGGACTTGGTCTCCTAGCCGTTACTCCTCACGTCTTTGACCGATTCATTAAGGAGTCACTTGTCGAACATAGTCCCATCTGCGAAATAACTTCAAGTATTCGAGGATAATATAACAGTTAGCAATTATCGGGATACCGTTGAAAACCTGTTAGTAAATCCGGGATCCTTAAACATAGAAATGATTTCTGAAAATAATTGAGTTCTTCCACGTGTTAATATTAACTATAAGTGCGAGATTTCAGCATTCAGTCAATATTTGACCGTTAACCATTAATTGGCCTTTACTCCTAACGGTTATAACACATTTGACGCATTTTCTTCAACCACCAACCGTGTATTTCGCATGGACTAAATCAACAATTAATATATGCAATTATAAATCAATATCAAGAGAGAAATGTCTATTTATTAGTATTAATACTCAGGATACTAAACTTATTCGAGAATCCTGAACATATTCGGGATCCTGAGCATAGATCCGACTATAAAATTTGGGCCCTAACAATTGTCCCCAAAATTTGACAGTTGTTTTTATCAATTTCAGCTGTTAAATTTTCTAATGATAAGCTGTTATCCATGTAGCACCAATATTTTATGTTTTAGCACCGACTAAAGTTGACATTATTACGAGAATAGATCAGTTCTTCGAAATCCCTGTTCCCGTTATTAGAGAAAATATTAAGTTTATTAGGAATGAAATTCTTTAATAATCACTTAAGTTTAACTCAATAAACCAATACCAAGTCATAAATTTTATCTTGTAAAGAATACGAAAGATAGAATATTCACAAATAGGAAATCATACCAGAATCGTATATCAATTAACCTGGATAATGTCTAGACCATCTTATTTTTGCAATAAGACCATTGTTTAGGATGCTCCTCCAATCCTGGGGATATAGCGATGAAATTGTAATACCAACATTATCCTGAAAGTAATTTTAGAAATTCTGGCGACAAGGCCTCAACAATCTGGCGACAAGGCCTAAATAAACTGGCGACAAGGCCCCTTAGAAGAGATGAAAAATCTCTTAAACCATTAGAAACGAACTTGCGACAAGGCGTTTTAGAAGAGATGAAAATCTCTTAAACCTTAGGAATGAACTGGCGACGAGGCCCTTTTAGAAGAGATGAAAATCTCCTAAACCTTAGATTATGGTACGTCTACCATAAACTTGAGGTTCAAATCAATAGCCGAGGATAACGAGGTAACAAGTCACTATATTTCATGTGCTGGCCCCGCCTCTCGAACTAAGGCCGAACAAACACGCGCTACAGGCGACTTTAAGAAGAGGCGAAAATCCCTTAAACCACAAGATTCATACCAATAGCCGAGGATAACGAGGTAACAAGTCACTATATTTCATGTGTTGGCCCCGCCTCTCGAACTAAGGCTGAATAAATGTGCGCTACAGGCGATCTTAAGAAGAGATGAAAATCCCTTAAACCTTAGAAGAGGTGAAAACCCCTTATACCTTAAGATTAAGCTGGCGACACGGCCCTTATAAACTTGCGTCGAAGGCCCAAGTTAATCTTATTCCATATGAGAGTCCCTCATATCTACAAAACAGTCAACTCAAAGTGAGGGGTGGAAGGCTAACACCCCTCTTATGCTTAAGTCTGTACCTTGTTTGAAGAATAATAATATTGAAAATGATAAAAGTATAAATTCGAATACATCCAACAATCACGATGTCCATGGTTGGACCATGGGTCCAGTCCGATTCAAATTTTCAATATCAAATGGTCAAAGTGCAATGTCAAAATACTTTCTTGACGCGTAAGGCAAATGGATATGTTATCATGTGGGAGACTTTCTCGTTGAACACTCGTATGAACCTACCAAGATCAACTTCTCAATGACCCAGATCGATTGTACATTTGTACCCATCAAAAAGGAGGGTTTGTCCTTAGATTCTGTACTCATATGTCCTAGTGATATTGGGCCATAAGACTTGTTTTGGGACGCGTATATGCTTGTAGGCGTAAAACCAGTATTATGTTGAGAATTATTTATTCATTTTTATTGTTGAAATAAATTAAATTTCAGTCCACTCAGAACATATAGTTTATACTTTATAGTTTACTTGACTAACTTTTGTATGTTTGTTCTTACATTGTGCGTTTAGGATTAACTTGGTTATTGTATATGGAGTTGGGCTTGTATGTTGGATTATAAGAATATTGTTATTGGGCTAGGAGTTGAATATTGTTTTTGGGCTAGGAGTTTCTGGGCTTTGAAGCTGGACACTAGGCCTAAAGGACTGTAATGTTGTTGGGAAGAACAAGGGCTTAGTTGTAAGATTATATTGCAATAAATAAATCGTTAGTGAAGCGTTTGTAAAGAAGGAACAGGTTAACCGAAACCAATTTCTTTAAACAGGTTACTAACCGCTGGCTAACTGTTTATACAACGGCTATATAGTCGTTTCTAGTCGTTGAAAACTGGTTGTTGACCATTTTTAAAACCCTTAAAAGTATAAACAAGTATTGGGTGTGTATGGTCTGCTTATCTAGCTCTCAAACTCTCAAAAACATAAAACAACTCAATATTATTAAGTCTCAACCCTAAAGGCTCAAATGGCAAATGAAGAAAACATCGTGTTGGTACTAGAAACAAAGAAAAACCCTGAAATTTTCTTGAAGTTCGACTTATGTCTAAAGTTGGACAAAACTAAAATGGCTCATTGCAAGAATAGTAAAGCGCCCTCAAAGCCACGTCGAACTCCACTTCAAAAGCTCATTTAGCAAATTGCAAAGAAAGCTAAAATGAAGCACAGTTATCAACCAAACCCACAACTAAAACTCTTCGAAGACAACAACAAAGATAAAATGTATTGTTGTCTTTTATTTTTTTTAATAGTGTGTCATTTAATTTATTTTAATAAAACTAGTTTATTTTACATTCTATTAGATAATTTATTAAAATTTTATACTAAAAACTGTTTTTTTAGCCGTCTAGTTTAACTGCTTCGGTTAATAGCCTAATCAGTTAAACAGGTTGCTAAAATTTTCCTTCAAAACCGGTTATTGAGATCAGCCGGTTTTGGCCATTTGAAAAAAAACAAGTTCAATTAATAACCAATAGCCAATAATCGGTTATCCAGAATTTGCCTGTACCCCAACCCTTATATGCATTTATAGATCTTATCAATTTGTTCCGTTACTTGATATGGTCATTGTTCTTTATACTTATTTGGCTTTCAGACTTCAGATACGGGCATTAATAAAAAAGGATTTACACATTTTGTGCTTTTTAAGACTTCACACTTGTTCATAACTGAAACATTAATAACAAAGGTGTAAGAAAACTGGTAACCCGCAGCCGGGATTAAAACCAGTTAGGCATGTTCAAAACGGTTTGGGACTAGGAACCGGAACCGGTTCCTAACCGGTTCCTATATTCAAAACCCCCTTTTAAACCGGTTCCAGGCTCGAACCGGTTAGGGAACCGAACCGGTTCTCCCACCCTCGGACCCCTAACCTATCTAACCGGTTCTTACCGGTTCCTAACCCGGTTCCTGTACCGTAACCGGTTCCAACCGGTTACAGTGTAAAAAAAATTTTTTTTTTTTCGTTTTTCGTTTGCGATTTGGATTCTAAACTACGATTCGTATTTGTATAACATGAAAAATAAAAAAAACAATTAACATAAAAATAAACAATTAACTAATGAAGAAAAGACAACTACTGAAGATGTTTGTCACTGAAGACAACTACTGAAGGTTGCCACTGAAGACAACTACTGAAGGTTGCCACTGATGACAACTACTGAAGGTTGCCACTGATGAGGAATACTCATCAGTGGGAACATTCATCAGTTGCAGAGTTTCATCAGTTGGAACATCATCAGTTAAATATGTAACCATTGTACAATGTAAACTTGTTCATTGGATTTGCAATACAAGTGCATTTAGTTTTATTTTTTTCGTTTTTCATTTGCGATTTGGATTCTAAACTACGATTCGTATTTGTATAGCATGAAAAATAAACAAAACAATTAACATAAAATTCATTTTATTTACTTTAAGAAGTTCAAAAAAAAAAGGTTACATGTTTTAAAATCTTCAAAAACAAACTAACAAAACATTAAACTTATAAATATAAAGTTGTGACATATTATTTCTAGAAAAGCCTTCTTGTTCGTCGTAATTATTGAGCGACGACTTCTTCCTCGGAATTACTTGTAGAAATGCCTTCTTGTTCGTCGTGCACTCGAACATCAAGTGGTGTTTCATCTTCGAGAGTGGTTACGTGTTGAATACGATCGATTGAGTCCAAGTGATCCTTTAAGCAAATGCACATCTCCACCGACTCCGAATTTAGTCTTGTTCTTCTCACCGATATTACCCTGCCACTAAGAGAAAAAGCGGATTCCGAAGCTACCGTAGAAGCTTGGACGGTTAGTAAATCACGGGCCATGGTGGCAAGAATCGGAAACTCGGTTTCCTTTACCTTCCACCAAGCCAAAACATCAAAAGTGCCATATTCCTCTTCGGATAAACCGGTAGAGTAATCATTTGCACTATACCTTCCTAGTTCGCTTGAAGGGGTGTTACCCCTTTATTTTTTAGCCGTTACGTTGCGAACGGTGTTCATAAGGCTAATCATGGGATCTCGTACTCTAGTAGCACTTGAACTTGATGAAGACCCCCCCCCCCCCCCGGCATAGGCATGTGTATGTTTGACCCATATTTATTTAAATAAAAGTCATACATAAATTTATAATTCAAGTTAAAATCATTTTTTGCCTCTGTTGAAAAGTTTGGGTCAACTTCATGCATATCTAAGGCTGAAAAAATTTCGTCTATCACACATTCAACCCCCGTAACATTTAACATTGGGTTTAAAGCGGCGGCGCAAGTAAAAACCGGTGGCAATTCAAGAAAGTATTTTTTTAATTTAAACTTGATTGGTAATATGATGTTTGAAAACATTGGACTTTTATTTTCAAATTCTTTAAGATTGTTAACGATTAAAAATAACTCCGAAAGAACCAAGGGACTTGTCGGATAATACGTTCCCGATAGTTTCGTAGTTGATGTTTTAAAAACTTCAAGAAAAGTCGATAAGTCATTGATAATTTCCCATTTCTTATTTGAAAAGGGGATTGCCAAATCATTCTCGGCAAGACTAGAATGAAACATTTGTAAAGTTTCTCTTTGTTTCAAAGCACTTTGAAACATTATGCAAGTGGAATTCCATCGATGAGGTACATCCCAATTAGCTCCCAAAGCTTTTCTTCCCGTATCTTTACAAAATTTTCTATATTCCATTTGTCTTTTTTTACTTTTCTTAAAAACTTCATGTATCATTAGTCTAAAATCGTTTATAACCGATGTAACCTCATCCGAAGCAAGTCCGTCTTGCACGATTAAATTAATGATATGTGCAACACACCTTGAGTGAAAAAATACACCATTGCAAATCGGCGTATATTTTAATTTTAATTTATCAACCGCCGATGTATTATTCGACGCGTTATCAAATGCCATTGAAAATATTTTATTTTCTAGTTTATAAGTTTTTATAACATAATCTAAAATTTCAAACAAATTATCTCCCGTATGTGGATACTCAAAGAGTTCGAAAGCAATGGTGCGTTTCATCATTTCCCACGATGACGGGTCTACCCAATGAGCGGTGACACAAAGATAAGATTCGGGTAGACCATGTGGAGCCGACCAAACATCACTAGTTAAGTTTATTCCCGTATTTATATTTTCAAAATATGCAATTAGTACCTCTTTGGCCTTCTTCCAAAATTTTAAACAATAACGTTTAAGAGTATGACAACTTACGTGAGTGTATTGTGGTTGAATCATGGCGGTTAAGCGAGGGTTGTCGAAGTGGCTAAACGGCAAAGCTTCTTGAATCACAAACTTCGCCATACGATCTTGAACTCGATCAATTTGGTATGTAAATATTCCGCCTTCACTATCCATTTGCGTTTGTTGCGAATCGACGTTCTTTTTCAACGCCTTGCAATACGGTTTTTCGATGTGTTTCTTCAAATTTGAATTCGAAAGTGGGTTTAAATAAATCCCACAAAACTTGCACCGAGCCTTCAATGAATGGTCACTCAATTCAACCAAATCCCAATTGCACCAAATCTCTTGATTACGATTATGAGGTACAATACGAACGAAACTTGGTTCGGCGTTGGAACCTTGACCAACCGATGATTGTGAGGCAGCCATAACAACAAATATGAATATAGAAGAAGAGAAAACAAGAGATCAGAGAACTCAAAACGTTGTAATAGCGTTTTTTTGTATTTTTTGAGTTCGGGTTTGCGTTTTGAGTGTTGTGATGAACCCATGACACCAAATACAGTGGGGTGCTTGGGGGAGCAAAAAAACGGCTATTTTTGACCCCAACTGTCAAAAATACGGCCAAAAAAAAACGATTTCCAACGCCTATATTCGATCCAACGGCTAGAACCGGTTAGGAACCGGATCGGATTGTTCGGTTCCAAAACCGGTTCGGTTCGGTTCGGTTCCTACCCGCCCCCACTCAGAAATGCAAGAACCGGTCACGGATCATCGGGTTGAATCAGATAGGGTCCGGTTCCTACAAAAAACGGGTAGGAACCGGTTCGGGACCACCGATTCGGTTCCAGGAACCGGTTTCGTTGAACATCTCTAAAACCAGTTACGGGTTTTATTTTACTGTTTAAACATACAACATAACATAAAGTATATATTACTATTAGTAGGAAAGAATAAGAGCTCATGAACCACCTAAAACGTAGTCTCAACACACATAGGAGGCTAACCAAATGGTATGTTTAAAGATGAACGTATATAAAAGACAATTTAATACAACTGTACATAGTTTTTAATTTTATGCCTTCCAATCAAAACCCATTCCCTCCTCCAATTCATCATTTCCAAAAAAACAATTCCCGTAAACTCGCTCGCTATATCCTGAACAATGTCATCGCACAAATGCGGTATTTCAGCTGCCACCCCCGCCTTCTGATTATCAACAGCCGACGAGTCGCTCCGTGAAGCACCTTTAAAACTATTACTCCTTGTCGGCACAGCTGGCGGCCGCGGCGATGTCCCTGTTGAAATCCCATATCTCAAACCGTCCCTTCCCATACTCCCGCTGGCGGCACTCTGCCCGGAAACCGACGGCTTGGGCCGGCCACCACCGTTACTCATATCTTGAAGCAGTTGCTGAATCATGTGTTGTTGCATCTGACCACCACTGTGAGACGGTGACTGCTGGTGGTTCGGTTGTACCTGAAACATGGGTCTTTGTTGGAAGCCGCCAATTGCCGCCATACCGGCAGAACCCTGAAACGGGTATCCGTTTTGGGTCGGGCTATTAAACGAAGAAGAAGCTTCTTGTTGGGAGTTTGAGGGTTTTCTCACAAGCATGTTTTGGTAGTTCGGCATTGCGAGTGCCGCTTGAACTGAACCATTTAGTGGAGCTCCTCGGTTACCCATGTGTTGACTATTGTTGGCCAATGGATTGCTGGCACCTGGATTCAGCGAGACTAACTTACTCAGCCCGTTTCGGTCTTCTGGCTGACTCGGAATACTGGATATTTGTTCCATTTGTGATTTGCCCAAGTTTGTTTGTCGGGGAAAATCTTTCAATCCCTCTGTAAAGATAATAGCATAGTTCAGAATAAAAACGCTCTATGCTATCATATTGATAATAAAAAATCATAATTGGTTAAATTATTATTACCAATAGGGCCAGATTTAGTGTCTCGACAGAAATCCATCAAATCTTTCATGCTATTGACAACTTCAGATATCTAGCATAAATTCAGTCCTGCAAATAAAAATTTGACCCGAAAAAGAAATAATAAAAAAGTTTTAGCAACAGCGAAGAAAGTGTAACCTGTAAGCATCTAACATATCTTTTAGAAAAGCCCAAATCATTTAATGATTGTAACTCTAAGCTCCTAGCCAGCTGTCGCCCAGCTGTCACAACCCTGTCACACCACACAGCCAATCAGTAACAAAATGTGTTTTGGTTTAGTTGGCCCGTTTAAACCCGTACAAATTTGACCCGTTATTCAACCCGCCCATTTTGCAAACAATGCTTAAAACTCACATATTGCTATTTGTCTGCAAATCTTGCTGAGAAACCCCATCAGAGCCACTTTCTGCAATTGTAGATTGGCATTTTTGTGCTACTTGTAACAACTGATTCACCTTTAAAACAAACAAAAATGAATTAATAGAACCCATTTGAGTCTATAACCCGAAAGCGAATTTATATTTTTAGGGGCAATTGAAATATCCCCTTGTAAACTTCACTAATTACATATTTATCCAACCCAAAACCAAAATTGCATATAGAAAATATAAAGTTATAGAATAACTATTTTACCCTTATTTTTACTAAACTTTAAAATTTCCCAAATTTTCATATTTACCCAATTTTAACTAGCTTTTTTTTTCTTTTTCACAAAAATAACAATTTGCTTTTTCTGGTTTTTTTTTATGTTTCACTAACGAGTATTTTTGTTTTCTTTTCATTTTTATTAAGTCATTTGTTTTTTCTTACATTTTTCCGTTATTTTCTTTCATCTATGTATATACTACTCTTCTTTATCATGAGCTTTTGAAGTAACAATCAAAAGAAATACGAGTGATGATCATGAAAATGAAAAGCAAATGCCAAATTTTAATTTTGAAAGGGGTTTTTAACATTGAAAGGGTATTTTTGTCACTACTTTTAACTTCAATAACGGAGGGGACATATGTGTAGGGGTATGGTACTAAACCCAGCTTACGACCTTAATTTATTATATCTGGCTTATTTTATTATGTGGACTAATACAATATTATTGGGCTGAGGGGGTTTTGTGGAGGTAACCCTAACTGGGCTAGGCCCATTAGGGTACCATGATGATGGCCATGAGGCTCCCTATATAAGGAGGTCTCCACCTCCTTATTAAGGGGGTTGTTGTTCTCAATAAGAGCCACCACCATAACCATTTTTGTGTCTGTAAACAAGAGATCCTCGTGATTCCTTAGCA